>NC_034611.1:47284511-47294897 GCF_900095145.1 Mus pahari
GAGTGAAACCTGGGACCTCGTGCACGCTAGGCAAGAGCTTTACCGGCATGCGATGCCACCAGCCGCGATGCCACCAGCCGTGATGCCACCAGCCACGATGCCACCAGCCTTCATTTGTTGCCTTTATCTTAGTGTAAACTTTGTGGGTTTGGTCTCACTTTGGAAACCTGAAGACTTGCAGTGAGGATGTCTTCCCACAGAAGTTATACAGTGTGTGTATGTGCATGCATGTGTGTAATTGTGTGCTGGTATGTGTGTGCGTGTATGCAGGTGTGCATGTTTGCAGGCATGCGAGCATGAGTACGTGTGTATGTGTGTGAGTGTGTGTGTGTGTGTGTGTGTGTGTGTGTGTGTGTGTGTAAAGAGCCAGAGACATTGAACCATGTGTTTCAGTCTGGAATTCAGATTCATTTCCCCTACTTTTAGTTAGTTTAACATGAACGTCTCTCATAGTGTTGGTAGTGGCATTTGTTGTCAGGCAATTGTGTCTTTTTAAGTATATTTATCACTCATGATTGTCTAAAAGCTAACTTTCTGTGAGACTTAGAGCTTTGCCCAGGTATCCATACACAGCCTAGCCTGCCCTTGAATTTACCATCCTCCAAGGTTCCTCTCCTTGTGTTCTATAGAGCATATCTAGAGATCATTTTTCAAAAATTCTATTCATGAGCTCCTTTTGTCACCACCATAGGCTCTAATTCCCGCCATGCATTGTTTCTCTTCTATCCCCCAGAGAGTCAGAAGGGAACACGACACCCTTGCACAGGCAGAGGGGCCTTGGGACATTGCTGGCCCGAGTGCTGTAGAGCACTACAGGGAGCCCTAAAACATCTGCATATCCCTGTCACATGACTCTCACTTCTTGTTGTTTTGCTTTTTTTTTTTTTTTTTTTTTTTGAGACAGGGTTTCTCTGTGTAGCCCTGGCTGTCCTAGAACTTGCTCTGTAGACTAGGCTGGCCTTGAACCTACAAAGATCTGCCTGCCTCTGCCTCCCAAGTGCTGGCATTAATGGTGTGCTCCACCATCTGGCAATTTAAAACCTATCTTAATAAATCCAAAGCAATCTCAAAATGTCTGGGCATGGTTCCTACCTGCAATTCCAGCCGGTACTTGGGAGGCTGAGGTAGGATTGTCACAAGTTTTAGGCCAGGCTAGGCTACACAGTGAGGCCTTGTCTCAATAAATAAGTAAATAAATACATAAATGAAATAAAAACAAAAGACAAAACACAAAACCTAAAACAGGAAATAACTACAAACACAGAGATGGCGGCATGGCAGCCGCCCAGACACACGGCCATGCTCCTTCCATCCCATCTGCAGCCTCTACTTACTGGGGTCACAAACTTGTTGGCTTCCCAGGCCCATAGGGGTGGGTCCTTATAGACCTCCTTGATGGAGGTCGGAGCCCTGTAGGAGTCACTGTAGGTGCTGATGGGGGTCTTGGTCTTCCGGGAGAAGAGGAACATGGTAGGGTCTCAGGGATGCTGTAGTGGGCTTCGCCTCTCAAGGACTCCTGCTGGACATCGGTGACTACCCCTTCCCCTAAATAGCCCACACCTCCGGCCTAGAAGGTGCCCCTAGATGCTGTGACCCCTTCCTTTGGGGGACCTCTCAGTATCTTCCCCCCTCAGCTTTCTTGTTTCCTACCCCACCCAACTTCCCTTTTAGGATAGGCAATGCCCATTATGATATCACCTGCCTTGGTCCCATCCCTGCACAGGAGGCCTAATTTCCTCCCCATGACAGCCCCTTTCTGCCTTGGGCCCCTCAAAATATCCAAGTCCCAAGAAGGCCACAGAGAACTTGCAG
Organism: Mus pahari; assembly: GCF_900095145.1. Lineage (NCBI taxonomy): Eukaryota > Metazoa > Chordata > Mammalia > Rodentia > Muridae > Mus > Mus pahari. Next base: position 47,286,324 of record NC_034611.1, read on the forward strand.
GACAGACTCAATGTTGAAGAGAGGCAGAGCTTCCAATTCACAGTCCGAGGTTGTGACTCACCTAGGGCCACACATCAGTAGCAAGCAGAGGTGGAGGGACATGTGTATGGGGGGGGGTGTCAGTTTTTCGCCCTTCCTCAGCCCCCTTGCATGGCCCACACCCCAGGTAAGGAGCTGAGACTGGCTTGTTTGATGCTTTTAATATTATTATTTTGTGTTACACGATACACAACCAAGGATGATGGTCAATACTGCGATGGAAATGTTAAAAAAAATATTATACACGGCTCATGTCTTCCACACACCTTCTTGGAAATAAATTAGTGAGCTCGGAGAAACCTGGCTGGGTAGCAGCCGCAGGGTGGGGGAGTGTTAAGGCAGTATCTACAAGGGGTGGGGGAGTGGGGAGGGGGAAGGGAGGGGGGGCAAGCTGAGACCCTGGCTCTTCTCCTTCAACTTCCAGGCAGGGAAGGAGGGAACTGCGCTCTCCTTGGACTTGGAAGCTGCAGGCTGCCAGCTTCCTACCCCTACCCACTGTGTATATACCACCTCAGTCTAATGCCCTTGCCTGCTACGGAACTAGTGTGCTCACAAGGGCACTGGCCCTTGGCTCTCAGGGTCACACACGTTGAATTAGAATCCCTCAGGAGTCAGAGGCAAAGGCAGAAGTCTAAAGAAAGGAGGCACCATGTTCTAGAAGGGTGAGTTGAAGAGCCTGGTGGGGATGCAGTGGGGGGGTTCTAGCGCTGGGGCCCAGATGATGAGTGGTGGGGATGCGAACTGGGGTAGGAGAGGGGGCTCAGATGGGGCCACCATGGGCCTGTGGCCCTGAAGATGCTTTCTCTGGCTTGCCTCCTTTGGTATTTTCTTATTTAATTAGGATCTCTGCACTAGGGGGAGCTAAGCTGGAGGTGTGTGGAGTGGAAAGCTACACTCCAATACCTGGGAGTGGGCAGCCCCTGCATGTGGTGCAGAGAGAGACGCTTCCCTTCCCAAGCCAACAGCCCCACCCCTCCTCCTCACCACCCCCACTCTAGCCTAGGTGTGAGTAGGATCCAGAGGGCAGAAATGTCAGCATGTGGGGTGCCTGGAGGAGACACACTCTGGCCACACTGGCTCAGTGAGAGGAGGCTCGTGGGGCCAAGGCCCAGCAGTCTGAGGCTCTCTCTGCTCTCTGTAGTTAGTTGTCTTCAGCCGTGGGAGAGCTACAGCCTTACCTTTCCTCCCTCAGACCAGCAGCAGAAGCAACAGTATACATGACACCCGGTACAGCTACACACACACACACACACACACACACACACACACACACACACACTCACACTCACACGCACACACCCCACTTTCCCCCAAACAAATCTTCATGGACTTCCCATGTCCATGCACGTACACATCCAGGTACCTCCTGAGATCAAAGACACACAGATGTCATAGTCTTTTGCAGAAACTCCTGTGAAGAAATTCCTTCTGGTATGAAAAGACTCTGTCAGTGATGTCAGCTACTCTTTATTTTCCAGTTGTGAGAACTGAAACCCTGGAGAAGCCTGGGAATTGCTTAGGAGCTCAGGGAGAATGCCGAAGGCTGGGACCAGAACCCAGGTTTTGGATGGCCAGGCTGTGCATTCTCATTCCCAAGCAGCCTCTCACACAGTTACCAGACCACAGCCATTTCCCCATCTCAGACACCAACCTGGTTCCCTGGACAGACAGTCTCAACACACATGCGTGTACACACACACACACACACACACACACACACATACATGCATGTACACACATCCATATGCACACACATGTGCATACCATACGATATACATACAGCCACTTGGCTCACTGTATTTTCTTAAGCTTGCCCTTGAAGAGCCTTTCTGGAAGCCTGCCTCCTGGACTTTGAGCTAGGGTGAGATGGCAATGGGGCACAGGAGGCCAGCCTTATCTCTTGCTTCCAGCCTGGAACCAATAGAAAGAAGACTAGGGGTGGCAGGGCGGCATGGGGATGAGGCAGAGAGACAGATGCACTGGTTAGAGACCTGTGAGAACAGGCCCCAAACCAGGCTTCTTTCTAAGGTCCGTCTTACTTCCCAACCCTCAGAAAGTAAGGAAGCAGGGGAGAGAGACAGGGAGGGAGTTATCTAATGGAGAGACCTATGGACAGCGTTGCCTGGCTTCCCATCTGGAGATGAGGGGAAAACACAAATGGGTGTATGGGCTGGCACAGGGTTTGGGGAGGGGGCTCTGAGGTGTGAGAACTGCCCCCATTGCTAGGAGCCTTTTCTTCTCCAAACCCCTTTCCTTCCTTTCCAAGCTGGGCTTGGGGGGATTCATGGCTTCACTGGCTGGGGCCAACCTTCCGGACCTGTGATCCCTTCACAGACAGCTTACATTTGGCCTCCTGGCCTTCAGTGCCGCCCCCCTTACTGCAGCTATGGGAGAGGTGGCAGGGTGCTTGGGTGTGGTTCCCCCAAGTAACCGAACAAACAGTGCCCACCCCTCCTCAGCCCCGGGGCTGGAGACAGACCCGGTTTTGGTTTCTCCGGCTCCTTGAACACACAGAGGTACACGTCCTACCATAGGAGGAAGCAATGACTGTTACGAGGTTGGCGGCTGTAAGAGGCGCGGGGCTGGGGACCAGTGGACCAGCAGGGTAGGGGTCTCCCCTGCTGCATCCCACCAGGCCCAGGTCAGCGCCGCCCCGTGCACCGCGGCGACCCCGCCCACTACTGAATGTGGCAGGCGGTGGAGGAAGTGGCCTGACAACACATGCAGGTGGGGTTCACGGACTTGGGGGGGATGAGATCTAGGTCCTCGTCGTCGGGGATCTCGTCTAACCGGTAGCCATCTTTCAGCAGCTGGATGTTCAAATCTTGGTTGATCTGCTGTAGAAAAGGTTCGCGTCAGCTGGAAGGGCATCACTTTGGGGTGGGGCCGCCGCTGCCACCCCAAGTCTACAGAACAGCTCCATCTCATCCCAGGTCTGGGCCTGGCTCTGGTCTCCCTTCCTCCAGACAGGTTTTCCTAAGGCCCAGCCATATACAGGCCCCTGCCTAGTCCAAGGTCAACTTCTCATCGCTACTCTTGATTCTTTTCAGGGTTTGCCCCGATTTCAGGTCAACTCGTGTAAGATGTCGCCCGCATTTCACACCTGTTCTATTTTAGAGCCCCTCTTTAATAACCCCGGGCTCGCTGTAATTCAGGTTAGTGATTTCTTCCTAAATTCTCCCAGCCCAGGCCCCGCCTCACGCGTAGCCCCTCCCCCACAGAACTCCACCCACGTGCCTTTCTTCTGCCCCTTAGGAACCACACCCCCAGCCACCCCGCCCACCCCGTGGCCGCCTGGTAAAGGGAGTCTCTGGCTCCTGTGGTTTGTGGAGGCAAGGGGTGGAGCCTCACCTCGGCAGAGGAGTAGCCAGAGGAAGAGTATCTGGACATGTCGAAATCATCATCGCTGGCCGTGAGGAGAGAGGAGAGAGAAGGGTAAGTACCTCGGAGAAATTAAATAGAAAATGCTCTGCGTCTTTGCTAGACCTGCCCCTCCCAACAGTAGGATTTAAATAACCCGTGCTTATTATGCAAATATATGTTTGCTAAGGCAGGTTTCCTAGCTCGACCTTTAAATGGAGTGGCTTCTTAAGTTCCTTCTGGAGACAACTGCTACCGCTCTCTTTCCGCGCGTCCTCAGGCTGTGTTTTAATTTTTCTCCCCCTAGGTTCTGATCACCCTGGCTGTTTGGATTTCCCAAGTCTATGGCTAGGGAGCTGCTACCCTGACATAGGGTTCCTCCCTGAGAAGGGGGCTGGCATCAGGCGTTCCATTAGGCTGTCTAGAGACATCAGCCCATCGTGGGGCAGCAGCTGTCCCAGCACAGCAGCAAATTCTGCCAGTCCCCAGGCCTCTCTCTGCACAATCCTTTAAAACCACCACCACCACCAACACGAAGCCAAAACCCACCCCCTTGGGAGACTTTACCCATGGAGAGTTGGTGGCTGAAGAACACAGCCCTTGTGGCAATGTGACAGGTGTGGCCTGTTACAAGCCATCCGAACTCACACAGCATCATGTGGCTTGCCCAGCTGCCCCAGACCCCATACACACCTGTCTGTGTCAAGAGCTACCAGTGGCTTCTCATCAGGGCTCTGGTCCAGCGAGGAGTAGCCTTTATTAGGGACAACCAGCCTGGGTAAAGAATGGGGAGTTGGAGTGCCAGCCGCCAGCCAGAGCATATAATCAGGACATGGGGTCCTCCCCCTCACTGTCATTACCCCCCCCATTCCCCTGAGGAGGGAGAGGGTAGAGACCAGCTGACTGGTGAGGTCCCGGTGGGGCAGAGAGGACCCCTACCTCGTCCGGGCCATGACGTTGTTCTTCTTGGGTTGCTGGTTGACAGGGCTGCCCATGCTGCCGTTCTTCAGGGAACCCTTCCGGGCCAGCTCCCTTTGCTTCTCTGCAAAGAGCATGGGAAAGAAGCTGTGTCCTGCCCCAGTGGCCGCCAGGCACCTGACGCATGACTGAGGCGGACAGTGGCAGCCCAGGAGAGGAGGCTGACCCTACCCTGTGGGAACCACAGTTCCTGTGTTGGGCAGCCGGCCTGTGCTTGATGTCAAGGAATGGCTAGAGAGGAAGAGATGAACACAGAAGGCTGAAGCAGTCAGAGAGGCCTTCCCGGAAGAAGGACATTAAGAAGGAAAGTAAGTACAAAAGCACTCAAGAGGACATAGCTACAGATGTGAATGGAACGGAGCGAGAAGAGGTAATAAAGAGGTGAACTTGGGAAAGGAGCCATTCATCAGTTAATTATTCACTCAACAAACACTAGATTCGAAATTATGCATCAAGTACTATACCACAGGGATGGCAGGCTCCCAGTAGACTCCCATCTTAAGAAACAAAAGAAAGCAACCAAACCCCTCAGAGTGCCAAGGCCTTGGCCATGGGACTGAGGCATTTTGGGATTAATGGGGATGGAAAAGGAGCTACTTAAGGGTTTCCTTAGTGGGAGGGTCAGAAAGGGGCCTTGGGCAGGACTGGGCAGGAGGCTGAGGAGCCCAGTCTGCTCCTGCACTTGTGGGGCTGGACATTGATGACTTACTACGTGGTATGTGTGACCCCGGGAGCTGCCTGGAGGGAGTCTCAGCCACTCTTCCTTACTAATGTCAAGTAAAGCCATGAGGTAGGAGAAAGGCTTGTTCTGTGGCAGAACCATAGCAGCAGGTGTGGGTGTGTGACTTCTTAGTGTAAGGGTGGGAGGAACCGTTACAGCACCTGTGAGCCACTTGAAAATGATCTCAGATTTCCAAGTCTTTGAAACTCTCCTTTCCTACCCTCTGACCTCTCTGCCTCTATTTTAGTTTTTCCAGGCTCTCTTCAGCAGGCAGCAGCTGCCATTACCACATCAAGCCTCTAGGGGGTACACTTTGCCTTACATTTCTTGGTGATTTTGTTGCTCTCAAGTGAGACAAGTTGTGAATGTTCATGAGCTTTGGTGGCGATTCTACGGTAAAGGGAATAAAAATGCTATCTTAACAGAAGGCTGACTTTGTTTGAAATCATGAAAACAAACGCAGACAATAAGCTGACAAGGCTCAGACTACGGACTACTATGCAACCATTTAAAAGAATGAAGCCATTCTCTGTAGGACATCCAGGGGAGGGGGCAAGGCTCACAAAATGTGCACAATGCAATGCCTCTTGTGCTCAAGTACAAAATGAAGCCACAAGAACCTGGGATGGTTGCCTCTGGAGAGAGTTCAGAACCTATATGCATTTCAAATACTTTTATTGTTGCATTAAAACAACAATAAACAAAAGTGGCTGTACTTTGAATAGAATGTCCCAGAAAGACAAGCAGGTCCATCAAGAGAACAGCTGTTGTGTTTAGAAAATCAACCAGGGGGCTGCCTGGGCCCAGAAGGAGAACCACAAGACCTGTGTTATTATTATTATTATTATTATTATTATTATTATTATTATTATTATTATTATTTTGAATTCCCTAAAGGCGCAGGCTCTGTGGGAAAGAATCCCGATAGCTCACTACGCAGGGGGAGCCAGCTAAGAGATAAGATTCCATCTTAGCTGAGGAATGAGGGTTTTGGTGGGCAGATAGAGTCTGGGTTCTGAGAGGAGCTAAGGACAGTGATGACTGTATCTGACTGTCATCTGTCTTGTGTGTGGCACGTTATAATGTCTCTTCAGGAAACCAACTCTTTGGTGGGAGTCTGCTATCATCTTCAGCAGCCTTGGATCAGTGAGATTTTGGTCCATGAAGGGAGAGGGGGAGTGCTTAGCAGAGGGTGGGGTAAGAACTGGAGTCACAGGAGCGCTGGGCAGCTGCAGTGTCAGGCGATCGATCTCACAGCAGTTAGTGGACATGGGACCCACCCTAAGACAAGGATAATGCAATACTTGGAGAGGAAATGGGTTCTGGGGTTCTAAGAAAGGAACAGTCTCCCTGGACAGAAGTCACCCTGGTCCTGGATCTGTTCCTCAAACATAGGGGCAGCTGCCCTATCTTTGGAGGCAGGTTCCTTTCGGCTGGCCCTGTCCAGTGCTGCCCTGGGGTTCTGTGCGGTGCCTGGGAGTGCGGATGGCTTACTTGGAGGTTGGGACCATCGAGGCCAAGCCGCTTCACCTGTAGCACCTGGCCGGCAACCCGATCCAAGAGCACCTTCTTCACTCCCCACATCTCCCTCATCCCCAGACACACTCACCCAGCTTCACCTGGAGCGGGGATGGTTTGTAATTCATGGTTACTGACTCACCCTCCCGGGCGTCACAGTCTCGGTCTGAGATAGAGGCTGCGGCTGGATCCTGTTGGGGAGAAAGCAGAGAGACAGGGAAGCATTAGCATGTGACCCCAGGGGTTGCTCTGAACCCTGAAGCAAACCTTCTCGTCTGCCCTCTGGGTTTCTGGGAGCGTTTACTCCAGCAGCAGGCCAGTCAGCATTCAGGGAGAGAGAAGAGGCTACTGTGCACCATGGAAGAGAGGAGCTGATGTCCTATTCCGACCAACAAGAGCCCCGCGTGAGCCAGACTGCTCCAGAAAGCCCTGCCTAAAACCCACAGGGCTTCCTCCACAAAGGCTGGTGCAAGCTGTCTGACTCTCTGGCTTCTCTATGCATCAAGGAAAGAGTCTGTCAAGTTCCTCTGAGCCGACAGGCGGGGCGAGGTCAGAGCCCGTACTCCTGAGAGCCCTTCTTCCTGTTTCACCTTTGCAGGCTCTAGGCAAACAACTGGCCAATCTAAGCAAGGCCTCAAGACTAAAATGAAGGGGAAAAAAGTCAAATGAGCACTTCTGAAGTTCCCAGATGAGCTCTAAGCAGTGCCTCCCGATGGATGGGAACGGTGGCTGAGAAGACGGACCTGACAAACCAGCAGGACAAGGTGACAGGTGATGCGGGTGACAAGGAGGGTAGGCAGGCTTTCATTCCACGTGAGCAATCTTTGCACTCTCCCCTGCACTATCTCTCAGTAGCCTCCAGCTCTGGGCCAGACCCTGTGCTTCCCAGAGTCCTTAGCTAGCCCTGCTATCTCTCCAAATGCCCTCGATGTATGAGATCCAGGGCCCCTGTCTATGCCATCGGTAAGGAGCATCTCCTTTTTTATGGGGAGACAAAAGATTTTATTCAGGTTAAGCACCACTTGCATCTACATTTGAGACCAGTTTACAATCATTTTTCTATTATAGGCAGGCATATGAGCTTAGTTGCAATCCTTTTTCTGGCATAAAAAAGATATTTTCAGTATTTTTCATAGTTGTCAGATTCACAATTATAAAGGGAGCTAAAGATGAGCTTCTCTTAGAATGAACAACTCTTATTTTACAATGTTTTTATACTCAGGCCAGCAGAGTTGGTTTAGTAATTAATAGTACTTGTTCTTGCAGAAGACCTAGGTTCAATTCCTAGTACCCACAGGAGGTTCAGAGCCTTCTGATCCAAGGACGTCTGATGTCTGTGGCACCAGGCACACATGTGGTGCATATACATGCATACAGACAAAATACACATACAAGTAAAAGAAAATTTGAAAAGTTTTTATTCTTCTCGAATTTCATACAGAGTGTTTTGATCCTATTCATCCCTACTCCTCCCCTAACTCCTCCCAGGCCCTCCCCTAACTCCTCTCAGGTCCTCCCCTAACTCCTCCTGGGCCCTCCCCTAACTCCTCTCAGGTCCTCCCTAACTCCTCTCAGGTCCTCCCTAACTCCTCTCAGGCCCTCCCCTAACTCCTCTTAGATCCTCCCCTAACTCCTCTCAGATCCTCCCCTAACTCCTCTCAGGTCCTCCCTAACTCCTCTCAGGTCCTCCCTAACTCCTCTCAGGTCCTCCCTAACTCCTCTCAGGCCCTCCCCTAACTCCTCTCAGGTCATCCCCTAACTCCTCTCAGGTCATCCCCTAACTCCTCTCAGGTCCTCCCCTAACTCCTCTCAGGTCCTCCCCTAACTCCTCTCAGGTCCTCCCCTAACTCCTCTCAGGTCCTCCCCTAACTCCTCTCAGGTCCTCCCTAACTCCTCTCAGGTCCTCCCTAACTCCTCTCAGGTCCTCCCTAACTCCTCTCAGGTCCTCCCCTAACTCC
>NC_034611.1:47295638-47299806 GCF_900095145.1 Mus pahari
GCTAATCTTATACTTTTGGGTGTGGTACTGTCCACTGGAGTGTGACCGACCAGTAGGCACACTTAAAGAAAACTGACTTTGTCCCCGTCCCAGAAGCTACGAATTGCCCATAGCCCCTCGGTTAGGGATGCAGGCCCCTCTGCCCTCAAGCTGGAACTCTGACTGACTTGACCAGCAGGTCTTCTGCAGGTAAGCACAGTTGTGAGCTTGTGAGTCCAGAGGACACATTTTGGTCTGGTCTCTCCTGACCCAAAGGACCCAAATGAACCCAAGGACACGGGAGTCTTTAGAATCCTATCTTCCTCATGGTCTCTGGGCATTGTGGGGTAATGATGAAGAGGCTCCATGGTGGCTGGCCGGCCACTGGAACTCATTTTCTGCACTCTTGACTGTGAGTTTCCGAGTTAAGTACCACGATGGCCAGGACAATACAGGTCCTGCCGTCGTTAGCTGGGAGTTCAGAGTGGCCAACCTAAGGTATGAAGACTGCAGAGGACCCTGGTGCTTATTCTGTCCTTGAAGATATAGAAAGCAGACAGACAGGCAGATAGAAAGCAGACAGACAGACAGGCAGATAGAAAGCTCCACGGCTGGCCCACAGCATCAGGTCCAGGGGTCTGTGTAGCTCCTGTGACCCATTTAAAGTGAAGTAAGGCCTAGAGAAGCCGCTCGGTGACTAAAGCGCTTGCAGTGCAAGCAAGAGAACCCCAGAGTTCAAATCCCCAGAGCTCAGATCGGGCCAGGAGCACTGAGTGTCTGTAACCCCCAAGTGTGTCTAGTGTGAGGACTCTGCAGCAGCTCACAGCCTAGCTAGCTTGGTCTATGCAGCGGTGAACAACAAGAAGCAGGCGGCTGTCAGGACTGACACTGTTCCAAGATGTCCTCTGACCATCTCACACGTTTTCTCACATGAATGAGGATGTACATACATCATACTCACAAAGACAAAATAGAAACGAGGCAGCTGGCATGAGCTGCTTTACTGTCCTGCTTGTTACCATGGTGAGAAGGAAGCAGCCAGGAGGTTTGGGAGGGAAATTCTGACCCTGTCTGTTCCTGGGTGGACTGGGCTGCCATAGTGACTTTCAAGTTCCTGAGGGAAGAACCTGGGCCTACCACTCCATCTCTGTCTCCGCCCCTTAGCCACAGGTACGGTGAGAAGGGCACCCCGAGCGGAGTGGGGTAGATAGCAGTGTCTGTATCTCAGATCACTTCCCACTCTTCACCCTCTCGGGCTCTGCACAGCTCCTTGGGAGGCTCCTTTCGACCACACACTGGAAAAGCTGGGACTCAGTGGCCTAAACTAAGCCGATGCCCAAATGGCCTCTCAGTTGCTACCCATGGGGGAGCTGGAAACCTGATGGCTGGACCGTGACGTGACGTAAGCCACAAGGTGAGCTCCCAACACATTCAGAGGGAGGGATTTTCAATGGAAAGTCCTGTAGGCACGCAGGTAGCACCATACCAGGAAGGATCTGGCAGGCTTCTAGGCTCCCAGGTCACATTCCTTTCTGCAGGTGTCAAGCAGGGCACAAAGCACATTTGGGACTGGCTTCCCCAGGACGCTGCGCTCTGGTGCTCCATCTTCTGCATCTGACCTCTGTCTCTGTCGACACAGTGTTTCCTTTGAGGTGTTCTATCTCTTCGACCTTGTCTTCAGCCTGAGATGTTCTCTTCCACGCCCTGCACTGTTTAGGGAGGCTCTCTCTGAGGCTTTTGTTGGGTTTTCTACTGTTCTTTCCCAAGTTGTCTGTTCGGGTTTTCTTTATGATTCTCTTTGCACCCCCAGGTCTTAAACTGTTCTACTCATCTCCTTCTGCTGTTTGTGTTTTCACAAACTTCTTTAAGGGATTTGTTCCTACCCATTTGATACTGATGACTCCTAAATTGTGGCCCTTTAACTTTTTTTAAAGATTTATTTATTATTATATTTAAGTACACTGTAGCTGTCTCCAGACACACCAGAAGAGGGCGTCAGATCTCATTACAGATGGTCGTGAGCCACCATGTGGTTGCTGGGATTTGAACTCGGGACCTTCGGAAGAACAGTCAGTGCTCTTAACCACTGAGCCATCTCTCCAGCCCGTGGCCCTTTAATTAACAAGCCTGTTCCTTGGCCCTCCCTACTCTACTTTCCACACAAGTGTTTGGTCTCATTGTCTTTTCTCGGAGGTTGGTTTTAGGTCACACAAATCCCTGGGAGCTAAGACAGTGTCCCAGCGCAGACAGGTGCGTGGGTTTCTTCTCTGAGGTTGGAGGTGTCAGTGGTGACATGTGAAGCAGGAAACTCAGGAAGGACAGAACCTGGGATGAGGACTGGGAGCTATTGAGCAATGCTGGTCAGTGATCCATTACAGCTCTCAAGCCCTACTGGCAGGTCCTGGTGGTATTTGATCCTGAGTGAAACCATAGGATCAAAGCCCTCGGCTGAGAGGCCCCACGCCAAACTTGCCCATTCAGCGGCTTCTTCGTCACTGTCCATGGCAGAAGGCTATTTAAGCGGCAACTACAAAGGTCTCTGGCCCAGTGCCATCAAACACTGTGGACTTCCTGAGTGCCTTCTCTGGGAAACGCAGGCAGTGCACCATGACCATTGTGTAGAGATTAAATGTAAAATATTCATGAACAAAAGTAGCAGAGAGGGCTGAGGCAGAAGGAAGCGTCTGGCTCCAAGAATCAGAGAGGATTTAAAATGCCCCCCAAGGACTTCTAACAGGCGTTAGCTAGATCCGGGAACTAGAGTGGGGATTAACAAGATTATTAATAAACACTCAGCAGAGACAGACCTTGAAATACATCTCTAACAGCAATACATGTCTCTACAACCATTCAGACAAACCCTCCAAAGGCTGTAGAGAAGATTAATAGCTCGGGCTATCGGCTGACAGCCAGCACAACATCAACGCATCCAGAGGAAAGTCAAAGAGACAGAAGCAAAGAGCCGTCCTCAGAGTTAGCATGGTCTCCAAGTTTTGATCAGCTGTCATCCCTGAACCCCGTGTTTTGGGTGGGGCTGGGATGTAAGTGTATGTGTAGGAATGGCAGTTACAGGGTCCTGGGTCCCTTCAATCAAAGAAATCTACTGCTATTTCCATTCCTACATTAGCCTTTCTGTAAAATTCTGGTTAGCAAAAGGGTTTTGTTAATTATAAAAAAGACTACTAAATACATTCCTGGTGGATGGCTCAGTAGGAAAAGGTGCTGGCGACCAAGCCCGACAACCCCTGGGATCCTCGTGGTGGAAGGAGAGAAACAATCCCTGCAGGCTGTTCTCTGACCTCCACATGTGCACCGGGGCTCCTCTTTACCCCTCACAAACAAATCAGTATAAAAATGAGGTGGTAAGAAGTCACTGATGTAATCCACTCTAGTCTTGTAAAACACTGTAGGGAAATGTAAGAAAACTATGGTCATGAGGTCCTAAGTGAATATGTATGCCCGTGCGCGTGAGGCCACGCCCACCTACGCCTGAGTGTGGACAGAGGCAGAAGGGTCCACGTGGAGAAGCTGTTTCTATTGCTTTCTCACTAATCCTGGAGCTCTGCAATTAGGCGGGCCACCCCCTTGTCCCCCCACCGCAGTTACAGCAACTACAGGCGCTCACTGCAGTGTCCAGCTTCTACGTGGGTGCTGGGAATCTGACCTCAGGTACACAGGCCTGCACAGCCAACATGTGGCCCGTGAACCATCTCATCCTCCACCATTTTTTTTTTAAATAAGGAAAACTAAATACACACCACAGAATCATTGACATATTAAACTCTTGGCTGAAAATAAATGAATAAGGAAAACTGTTGTTTCAAAGAAAAGGACACAGGTGTCAGTAGCATTCTTTGAGAGGCATCCAGAAATGCTGTGGGCTGCTGTAGCTGGAGATAATGTTCACAGTAGAATTCAAGAATTGTGTACAACAGATTATCAACATCCTTATTTTACTGTGTATTTCAATTCTTTCACAATAAAACAAAAATGTGTTTTTCATAAAATGATAAAGGTAAAGAAAACTGATTTGTGCACGGTGGCACACACACTCAGTCCCACCTCTCTGAAGGCAGAAGCAGGGGCATCTTATGAGTTAAAGATCAGGCAGCCTGGTTTACAGAGAGTTCCAGGAGAAGCCAGGGCTGTCTCAGAAAAACAAAGAAAAGAGGAGAGGAGAGGAGAGGAG
>NC_034611.1:47299838-47303927 GCF_900095145.1 Mus pahari
GAGGGGAGGGGAGGGGAGGGGAGAAGAGAAGAGAAGAGAAGAGAAGAGAAGAGAAGAGAAGAGAAGAGAAGAGAAGAGAAGAGAAGAGAAGAGAAGAGAGAGGGAAAAACCCTTGTACTGGGAGAGGGCTCAGTAGTTAAGAGCGCACACGGTTTTAGAGGACCCGAGTTCAGCTGCCAGCACCCACAGCAGGCAGTTCACAACCACTGTACCCCCAGGTCCAAGGGATCCATGCCCTTTTCTTCCTCTGACCCACAATGAATGAACAACCAAAGGGAACTGTGGAAGAACTGACCAATGGCCTTGCTCGAAAGGAAAAAGCTAAGGAAAGACTGAGACTCGAACAGGGACAGCCCTCTGGGAGGCCCCTCCCACCCTGTGGGGCTACTTCTCAGCCTGCATGCAAACCTCCATGTTCGTCGTATCCCTTCCCCAGGGCTGGATTAATTTTTCTGGGATAGTAAAACGCTACCCCGGGACCCAAGAGATCAATGGTGAGTTGGACAGACTGGATGAGCAGAGTGGGCATGAAGGAGTGGTCGGCCTCAGGGCCGGGGAAGGGCAGAGGAGAACAGATGGTAAAAATAAAGACAGAAGAGACTTGCTTTGTTCCTCATGCAGACCCACGAGCCTCTGAAACTCACACGTACCCAGTAGACAGCGAGCTGCCTCTGAATGCTCGCACTGTACCTCTCCTCCACTGGAAGGGGAAGCCACTCACTCCCTTCTCTCTGTCTGTCTATCTCTCTCACCCCACCCCAGGCTCAGGTCCCAGCTCCACCTTTTACTAGTGGTGTGATCTGGTTTCCTCAACTATAAAGCAAATGGCTATTGATATGTAAATCACAGACTCGCTCTAGGAAATGCTGTACTAGCGATAAGTGTAAGAGCACACTCTGTGTAAAGGTGCTATCTGTATACACTCAGCGTGCCCTGGGAGTGTCCAGCGGCCCCTGGCTGCAGCTCTGACCACACCCAGGTTCACATGTCGCTCATATGTGGAGCTATCTCTGAGAAAGATTTTCTCTCCACAGGGTTGAGGAAGGGCCTGACTAGAGGGCATTCTGTTTTCCTCCACTATGCTATGATTTCCTTATTCATAACATGAGTTATGAATCCAGATGTCATAGAGATAAACAGAAAATAGGCCCATCTCCAAAGAGTGTCCAATAATTATCAAGGTAAAAATGAGCCATAAAAAGTAGGAGTTGGGTGTGGTATCCCACACCTTTAATCCCAGCACTAGGGAGGCAGAGGCTGGCTGTACCACATAATGAGACCCTGCCTCAGGCAGAAAGAACAAGGCAAAGGGGAATGAGGTGACCACCTGCCTGTGGCTGGAAAGGGCACAGCAGGGCAGCTGGCATTTTGCTATGGCAGAAGTCCAGAAGGTAGAAATAAAACTAGCGGGCTCAGATCATGGTGGGAGGTGGGTCTTGATTTTGATTTTTTTCTTAGAAGATAACAAGGGAAACAAAACCTAGGCAGAGCAGTAACATGAATACAATTGAGACAAAGGGCCTTTTATAGCTGCCTTGTGGGAGACGTGTGGAGGGAATGAGACTAGAGGTGAAGATAAATTGTCCAGGAAAAGACAGCAGGGACCTAAACCAAGTAGAAGCAGAAGACAATGGACAGAAGGAGAACCAGAAGAAACAAGCGTATGAGGAAGTGTCTGTATGCCTCTAGTTTCCTGTCTGGAATGTGTAGGAAAAATACTAATTACTCCAAAAGTACAGGGGAGGGAGGACCAGGCCAGGTCATTTGGAGGTATGTTGTGTTTGGGTGTATCTTTTGGGAAACAGGTGGAATTACTATTCAGTACAATTTGAGGTTTCAGAACCTGGAAAGAATGTGTGTGCTGGTCATGACTGAAGCTTAGGGAAGATAATCTTCCTAGAGAGAATGAACAGAATGGAAAAGGTAAGAACCAAGGATGAAGTCATATGACATCCAATGTCAGAGGGCCCTGGGAGGAGACTGAGCTAGAGCAAGTGACTCAAGTGCCCCAAAGAGAAGCTAGCTCCCCAAGATAGAGATGACAGCTGGAAACAAGGACATCCAGTCGGCAGTGTCTGGACAGTGTTTTAGTTGAAGGGTGGGATAGAGACCAGATTACAAGGGATCTGGAGGAAAGAGGATATTGGGAAGTTGAGGCCAAGGGAAGGAGATGCTGATCCAGGAGCTGCATGGGGGAAGGGTAAGGAAGGAGGGATGACAGCCGAGGGAACTTCAAAGTTATAGGATTTCTGTAGAGTAGGGGGCACACAGCCAATGTCCCACACTGAAAGGAAAGTGTTGGTTATCTACAGAGACCATATGGGGGGCATAGTGAGGACTCAGAGTGCACGGAACCAGAGCTTAGACTGTAGGACAGAAGGTCTTTACAGAAAGCCCAGGAAGGTCAGTGGACGTTCATCCAAAGACCTTGTCAGGGAAACGAAGGGGGCAAGCACCAGGAAGTGGAGGAGGGAGGGTGCTCGCTGGCTGGCCAGAGTGGACGTCTGACACAGTGGCACAGGCGGACGCCTCACCTTTCCTCGGTGTTCAGGCCGCAGGGAGGAAAGGTGCTCTCCGAGGTGCTGAACAGTGCTGCTTGTGTTTTGTGAACTGGTTGTGGTTGGTTCCCCACAGGAGAACACAACCTCTTGTCATTTTCAAGCAGCAATTCTCAGGAAGAGGGAAACGGGGATGGACTTCGAATGATGGATGACATGAGATGCACACAGCAACCACGTCATACCTTTCTCTACAGAGAACAAAATGAATTTTCCTCCAGTTTTAGAGGGCACAGAGAAGAAGCTTGGGAATGCTAATGGCTTCTCCTGGAACAGAGTCATGTATCCTTGGGTAAAGCCAGGAAGGAAAAGAGACAGAACATCAGGATTCTTGGATCAGCAAAGATCATGTTGATGGAAGAAAATCAGGGAGACTTGGCTCAGGCCACTCTCTGACAGGGAGGTGTACTGATGGGGGGCAGCAAGCACTGTCCTTGTCACAATTTGTCCAGAAAGCAGCTCAGTAACTGCCTCTGGCTTTAATAATCTTGTTCAGGTCTACACCTGTCCACCCAGAGAACTCTTGGCAGTAGGTAGAATTAGAAATAGAATTTAGACTAGAATTTAGGAAAGAGAGCTAGCAAAAACACCTTAAGTTCACCAAGTGCCCACCACTGGGGAGAAACTTTACCTCCTGTTTTTGTTTCCCATATCCCCCTCCAGAGGTAAGCAAATGGCTGGGACTTCTATCCTTTTGGGACACGGGAAGGTCTTTAGGGAATCCTATCTATAGGGAAAGACAAAGACTTTCCATGGGGCAGGGTCTCTGAAGAACTGGAAGGGAACCAGGAAAACAAAAAGAAGATAATCTCCAATGTCTGGGCACTTATAAAGAGCAGGACAACAGGAAGCCCAAGTCTGGGGTGAGGGCAGAAACTCCCTGGCTCAGGCAGGCTTCTTTGCATAGACTACATCTCCAGTCTCCTCAGTTTTTCCTCTATAAAACACTCAATTCAAACAAAATCAACACATTGTTTACCTCATCCAGTTCTGGGCTACATGCTAGTGTAAGGATGCAGAAGAAAGCACTCATATACACCACACATGTGCAGAGCACTTGGGAGTAAAGGCATGCACGCACATGCACATGTGTATGCACGTGTGTGCATGTGTGCACACATACACACATGCACCCACGCGTGCACGCACGTGTGCATGTCATACACCAAGGATTCCCATGTTAGATCTGAGGTCTAGGAACTCAAGTTGGTCATTGGTCATGTAAGAGGATGTGTGTGTGTGTGTGTGTGTGTTTGAGATAGGGTCTCCAATGTAGCCCTGGCTGTCCTGGAACTTGCTGAATAGACCATGTTGGTCTCAAACTCAGAGATGACGTCCTCCTGCCTCTGCCTCCTGAGTACTGGGATTAAAGGCATGCATTTCATGCCCATGCCCAGTACCCCTCCCTTTTTTTTTCTTTTTTCTTTCTTTTTTTTTTTTTTTTTTTTTTTTGAGACAGTCTCTTTCTTTATAGGTCTGACTGGCTTGTTATTGTTATCTGGCCTCAAATACTCAGTAATCCTTTTGTTTC
>NC_034611.1:47304011-47362673 GCF_900095145.1 Mus pahari
TCATGCCCATGCCCAGTACCCCTCCCTTTTTTTTTTTTTTTTTTTTTTTTTTTTTTTTTTTTTTTTTTTTTGAGACAGTCTCTTGCTAGATAGGTCTGACTGGCTTGTTATTGCTATCTGGCCTCAAATACTCAGTAATCCTTTTGTTTCAGATTCCAAGAACTGAGACTACAGGCATGTGCTACTATGCCCACTGTCTCTTTCAACTGCCTAGTTCACTACCAACCTTGGTATCTTGAAACACATATTTGTGTGTTCATGCACATGTGTGCAAAGGTTATTTGCAGGAATCAATTCTTACATACACTGTATGGGTCCCAGAAATTAAACTCAGGGCATCCAGCTTGGTAGCAAGTGCCCTTTGCAGGCCCAGGCCTTAGTATTTACTTGCCATTTGAAGAACCAAAATGGAGGCGAGTGCTGCTGCCCTCAAGCCTGACGCACCTGTAGCTATGGCAACTCCAATGCAGTCTCCTCTTATAAAGCAGCTCATGTGCATGAAATGCTTCCTCCCCAGCTCCTTTCTTTCTTTCATGTGTGTGGTCTGCATGCAAGTCTGTGAACCACGTTTGTGCCTGATGCCAACAGAGGCCAGAAGGGGACATCCAGTTCCTTAGTTACAGACAGTTGTTGAGTCACCATGTGAATGATGGGAATCAAACCCAGGACTTCTGGAAGAACAGCCAGCGCTTTAACCACTGAGGCATCTCTCCAGTCCCAATACTCAGTTTTTAAGAATGACCTTTATTTCACCAGTGTGAGACAGTGTCCAGTCTAGTGCTGGCTTTTGTTTATACTACAGCTGGTAGCTCTCTGGAATGTCCTCTTCAAGAACAACAGATGTCTCATCCTTGTGGCACGGGATGTGCTGATTCTGTGTGGCCCCAGCTCTTTGGACATATGCTTGGATCAGCTTCCCTGAGGACTGGGAAGTGGGACCGACAGAGGAAGAGCTCCCTCGGGCAGGCTCTGGTTCCAGAGCTCCCCCATCCTTCAGCACTTTACTGCAAAGCTGCAGTGTTGGAGTGAGGCTGTAGCTATGGTAGCACACTCAGCATGCACACTTAGCATGCACACTTAGCATGCACAGAACCCTGGGTTCAATCCCAATCCCACAAGTGGAAGGGGAAGGAAAGCCCCAGAAGAAGTTCTCGTGTCCTTACAGATCAGCCTCTTGTTTTAGGTAAGCTAATTTCAGTTGAATTTTTGTTCCTATAACCAGAAAGCACAAACTACTACATATGCACAGCACATTTAAAGGGAGACATGGGTGGGCTGGGTGTCTCAGTGGTCAGGGTGTCTGCTGTTCTGCAGAGTTTGGTCCCTAGCACCCACACCTACTGGTGACTCACTAACGTCTGTAACTCCAGCTCCTGGGGCTTCAACACCCTCTTCCAGCTTCCACAGACACATGGGTGCACATGCATGCCCCCACACACATTTAAAAAAAACTATAAAGAAAAGCATGTGGCACTGTCTATTCTGATTGCCATCGTTTCTATTGTTTTGTTGAGACATGATCTGGACGGAGAGGGCACAGGTTGGCTCTGAACGTGGGCCTCCTACCTCAGTTTCTGGCAGCACTACTGTGCCAGGCCTATTCCATGTATTATTTTATTTTGATTTTTGGTTTGAGACAGGGTCTCACTGTTTAGCTTAGACTAGCTCAGGCTGGCCTCAAACCCGCAATCCTCCTGTGTCTACCTACAGCATGCTGGGATTATTGGCATGTGCTACCATATTTGGCCTATTCTTTTTTTTTTTTTTTAACAGTATCTAGGTGGTTATAGAGCTGGTCCCATGAGTGAGGTTCTTGCTGTGCAAGTATGAGGGCCTGATGTTGGAACCCCAATACCCACATGAAAAGCAAGGCATGGGGGCACATGCCTGTAACTCAGCACTGGGAAGGGAAAAGGTGCTTTCTGCTCAGACAGTAAGCCCCAGGTTCATTGAGGTGATCCTGCCTCAGAAATATGGTGAAGAGGGCAAGAAGACACCACATCAAGCTCTGACATCCACATGCATGGTCATGTACACATGCATACATATGTGCACACATACACATACAACACACACAATTAGTTCTGGGACATAGTTAGCTCTCCAATCTCTCAAATAGCTTGTGTAGCTATCAGTTTAGAGGCTGCGTAAATACCCACAGGGAGAGGTATGATAACTTTGCAATCCTTCAGGCTGACATTCAGGATGTTTGCAATTTTTCACTATTGCAAATGATGCCACCTTAAAATCCATTTAGAACCATTTCATAAAGTAAAATTACAAAGTCAAAAGCATGAATGTTTTTAACATTCTTGATATACATATTACAAACTGTTCTCCCAAAGGATTCTTCCAATTTAAAATGTTCCCAGTCATGAGTGAGGATATGGTTGGTTTTTTAATATTTTATTTCACACTATATGCCAGGGAATTCGGGCCATCAAACCTGTCCATCATCTACCAAGACAGCTCCAGCCCTCATTTCCTGCCTCCCTCTGGGGGATCTTCTCTGAAGAATAAAATTTCCCCTGGGGAAATCACCTGCTAGACAAAATATTCCTGGCTTGAGCTTATCAATGAGGAACAAAAGGAAGGACAGGTTTGCCACAGTGAAGTCTGGGGAGGGTCTAATGATCACCAGTACTGCCTGGTAGCTGGCTATACATTTGGCATGCTCATTAGGTCCTTGCTCCTGCCAGCACACCATCGGTAGTAACCATGACTGACTTGGCAGAGCCAGGAGACAAACCTCAACAAAGCAACTCCTTTGCTTTTGGACTTGGGCCAGGAGAACTAAGCAAAATGTTCTGGAAGTTACTGAAGCTTGTGTGGCAGTTTTTATGCTAAGATTAAAAAGTGTGTGTGTGTGTGTGTGTGTGTGTGAGTGTGTGTGCGAGTGTGTGTGCGTGTGTGTGTATGGTGTGTGTGCGCACGTGTGTGTGTGTGAGTGTGTGTATGTGTGTATGGTGTGTGTGTGAGTGTGTGTGCGTGTGTGCGTGTGTGTGTGTATGGTGTGTGTGTGAGTGTGTGTGTGAGTGTGTGTATGTGTGTATGGTGTGTGAGTGTGTGTGTGTGAGTGTGTGTGTGTGCGTGTGTATGGTGTGTGAGTGCACACATGTGGAGGTCAGAAGACGACTCTGTGGAACTGGTTCTCTTCACCTTTCTGTGGATTCTGAGATCACACTGGGTCACGGGGCTCGTCCCGCAAGCACCTTTACCCACTGGGTCATCCCACCCACCACACTCTTCCTTTTCCTTTCTTTCTTTAAACATTTTTTTTATGTGTAGCTGGGAGTGGTTGGTGCCTGACTTTAATCCTAGCACTCAGGAGGCGTAGGTCAGTGGATCTCTGTGAGTTTGAGGCTAGCCTGGTCTACATAAATGAGTCTAGGATGACCAGGGCTCTGTTATACAGAGAAACCCTGTCTTGGGGAGAGAAGCGAAAGGATAAAGAATTTTTATGTGTATGGGTATTTTGCCTGCATGTGTCTGCATTCCACATGAGCGTCTGGAGCCCAGGAAGGCCAGAAGAGGGTAACATATCTCCTGGAACAAGAGTAACAGATGGTTGTGAGCCACCAGATGGGTGCTGGGAATCAAACCCTGAACCTCTGGAGGCGCAGCCAGTGCTCTGACTTACTGAGTCACCTCTCTAGTTCCCTTCTTCTTTTCTTCCTGTTTTTGAAACAGGGTCCCATGTAGCCCATGCTGGCCTCCAACTCACTGCACCACTAAGAATGACCTTGAACTAAGAAATGACCTTGAACTTCAGATCCTCTTGCCTTCCCCTACCAAGTGCTACAGCTACAGTCATCGCTGCCATGCTCAGGTCTTTTACATAGTTCTCAAAATATGATTTTAGAAATAGCTATGGGGCATATACTCAAAAGAAATGCAAAGTCTGGGGCTTATTTTTATTTACTTGTGTATGTGCTGTCAATGCATAAATGTATGCATTAATAATGTATCAACATCAGATGTTACCTTCCACCTTACACATTGAGGGAGGGTCTTTGGCTGAACCCACAGCTCATCAACTTAGCTAGCTTTGGTAGCCAGTTTTAGTTTTTCAAGACAGGGTTTCTCTGTATAACCCTGGCTGTCCTGGAACTCACTCTGTAGACCAGTCTGGCCTCAAACTCAGAAATCTACCTGCCTCTGCCTCCCGAGTGCTGGGATTAAAGGCGTGTGCCACCACACCAGGCTCTGGTAGTCAGTTTTTGCTAGGCATTCCTTGTTTCCACCTCCCAAGTGGTGACATTACCAGCCTGCCTGCCGTTCATGTGGGTGCTGGATCTCATGCTTGTGGAGCAAGCACCTTACTAGCTGAGCCATCCCCTCAGTCAGCCATTGTATTTCAAGAGTTAGAATTCCATTCTTCATAGTTAGGCTGTGTGTCTTCTACACTGATTGTTCCGTGGCCTCTGCTAAACGGTCTCTCCAGGCTCAAGGTGGACTGTAGCCTATCCAGGCTTACCCATCACTCCCTGACTGAATAGCTCAGGGGCACAATCCCATGTCCAGGGCATTGACAGGAAGGGACTATGAAGGAATACAGTGTGTGCGGCTCCTCAGCATGTGCAGAGTTAACCAGAGCTCAGCGGATGCCTTTGCCCTGGCCTTGCTTCTCCACACAGTCCTACCCTACATGCAGTCCACACCCTCTTCTCCTAGGCCAGCAACATAAGTATTTCCAAATCATCTGGGGATCCGTGAGGCGCACAGAGCCTGACTCAGTAACCGTAGGCTGCAGCCTGGGGGACGCGCCTCCTCCTGGATCCCAGCTGGCGGCCATGTTAGGACAGGGATCGTGCTTGAATGGCAGGGTTAGCTCAGGCCTTCCATACAAACATTATCCCCAGACAGTCTCAGGAAAATGCCTGTATCTTAGTCCTATATGGCTACATCCTCAGTGATAAGAGGGGACAGTTATTTACAAAGCACAGGGAGGGACAACTGAAGCAAGGAGCAGGGAGGCAGCTCTTTAAATGCTCTGGCCAGGCCATGCACAGAGCTGTTTAGAACACTTTCTCCCAGGCACGGCTTTTCTAGAAGTCAATGCCCTGTTTAGTTATTATTACTTTATGGCTACATGTATGGCCGCTGTGCTAGAACCTTTATCTAGCTCAGTTAATCCTCCCCTGAACCAAGTAAGGCCTACCATTCTCATCTTAAAAGTCAAGAACCGGGTTGTATAAAGTGCTCACAATCATACCTTGAAGGTGATTTGGACCTAATTTATTCATTTTTCATACCTCAGTCCTTGCCTCCAGAGAAATCAGAGACGATTACAAGACTAATGCCATGGTAGAACTTAGAGGGCAGTGGGACTTGTCTTCCAAAGTCACCTGGAAGGGTGGTGACAAGACTAATCAGGTCTTTTATGCTCAATGCACACTTGAAGCTCTTCTTTAGAAGATGGCATTAGATGCTTTTAAACTTCCTGCTGAATGAATTCTCTATAGGTATAAAATATTGTCCTTACCAAAGTGGTCAATAGCTTAAGACGTGGGGGAGGAGGGTGAGAGGGAGAGGGGACAGTAAGCAGGAAGAGTGCATGGGAAGGATGAGGTGGGGGAGGAAGGTGAGGATGGAAGGGACGAGAGGGTCTTGGAGGTGTCCTTGGAGGTGTCCTCGGCCACTGTCATGCTGACCTGGAAGAGTGCTGAGAGGGACCAGTGAGGATGGATGAGCTGGAGGCAGCGAGATGAGACAAGGGGCATCCAGCGGAAGAGATGCACAAGGGATGCACACAGGTTAGGAAAGGATGGAGAGGAAGCTGCGGATGAGTGGCTGACAGACGTGAGGATGAGGGTGAAGAACTGTGCAAGGATAAACAGTTTCCCTGCTGACTTGGAAAACGTATGAGAATTATAATGCCATTGGATAAGAAAAAGAAACAGAGGTCACTGTTGATGCCTCTGTGCAGGAGGGTGTGCTTGTTTAGAGAAAGAAAGGAAAAGCACCTGAAGACCATCACCAATCAAGGGATGGAGAAAGAAGGTCTGGAGCCGTGGTGATAGGCAGCGACCAGGGGAGGGCGGTGACAAGGATGTCTGCTGGGTTTTAAGGAAAATAATGGCAGACAGAGACAACCAGAATCCCGGCCATGGTGGCCATGGTGGCTTTTCCCACATGACTGGAGAGGAGGGTCAGTTGCTTGAAGATGTCCAGAGAGGGAAATGATGACATACCATTCCCACACTTGCTGGCATTTTCACAAAAGCTTTACTTTTGATAATTATGGATCTGATCCCTATGAGGATTGAGGCTTCCCATAGAGGGAAGCCCTCCAGGAGGCAAGTTAAACCATGGCAGGTCTGCTGCTTCTTACAAAGTGTGGGCTACAGGCAGGAGAGGCTGTGTGGGCTCTGGCTAATCAACAGGCGAGAGCAAGTAGCAAGCAGTGTGTGGGAATTTGACTCGATTCTGGATATACCAGAGTCTCCTGATAGCCTTGGGCTATGCTCCCCAGCCCATAGCAAAAAGCAGCCAGCAGGGGCCTTGAACTTCTAATTCTTGGGGCAGGGGGCCAGTACTGACTGCAGGAATAGCCTGGGAATCCAGGACAGACACAGAAACTGTAACTTAATATTTCCAAAACCTGGACCACCCGTTCCAGCCAGATATAGGCTCAGGCTGAGAATCTACGCTCTAGAGTGTGGTGATCATAATTTCTTAGTTTAAAAACCTCCAATAATACCCTTTTGTAAGCACAAAACAAACAACAAAGGTGAAACCAATCACACCTTTATTAACGTGTTTTCAGGGGCAGTGATGGAGTCAGTGAGCAACACTCCCACCATGGCCAGAGACACCGAGAACACACAGGTAAAGCTAGGCACGCGGTTTCGTTTCGCCCTCCCACCTCTTCATATGGACACAGACTCCCTGAGTGAGCGGGAGGGCACTGGGGTGAGAGAAGTCGGGCTTGAGGGACGGCAGAGGACTGGCAACCTCCGTGAAGCTGAATTTTTCCCAAAACCTTGACTTTGGGGAGCAAATGCATTTGGAAAAATAATCATGTTTTGCACATGAACAGCTTGTATTTGCTATTTATAAAATTTGGCCTGTGAATGCTTCCCGAGCTGAATGAATGTATTATGACATTTGATGCATTTGAAATAACTCGATAATCTGAAGACTTTCTGCTATGAGAGGAATGCTTGTTCTGTAGAACTGAATCTTGGTTACAATTAGGAAGGAAACTCAAAAAGTTACTATGTTCCCTGGCAGGGAAACACTGCATTCTCTCTGTCCACTCTACAACTTTCTGCCAGTGAGAACTCTGGTTATGAGACCTTCACATCAGGGCTTCAAGGAAGCCCAGAATATTTCCAGGAGTGCTTTGGTTTTAGAACACACAGATATGAGTGTGGTGCCCTGTATCTGCACTGGAGAGGGGTAACAGCTTATGCTACAGAGTGAGACCCTGTCTCAAAAAGACCACAAACACGGGCTGGAGAGATTTCTCAGTGGCTAAAGCACTCGGTGGGTTTTGTTTTTGTTGTTTCTTTTAAACAGAGGACTTGGGTTCGATTCCCAGCACCCACATAGTGACTCACAACTGCTTGTAACTCCAGTTGTAGGGAATCTGATGTCATTTTCTGGCCTTCATGGGTACTGAATTCACATGGTACAGACACACATACAGGCAAAACACCCATATACATAAAATTTTTAAAAATTAAATCTTTAAAAATTTTTAAAAGGATATTAGAAGCCTTTTTTTGTGCATGTTATGGTGTCTACTCTTTCTGTACCCTCTTCATCTTAACCCCAGCAAAACCTTTTGAGCACAGTTACTGGGCTTTTGTGTGATTCAGTGTTTCGGGGGCAGCTCTCAGCTTCGTGTTCCATTTAGGTTAAGGTAGCTTCTTTCTTTACAGACAGGAGAAATGATAATTGATGGAGAGGAGCCCCTGATCCTGGGAGGACCCTGATCCTGATCCTGATCCTGGGTTCCTGTCTACAGTAGACTGGGAGTGCTCCTGATTCTGACAGAGTTTTGCATCCTCACTCTGACTACCTCTGGCCCAATTCCAGCCAGCTGCAAATTGTGTGGATGGAGCTGCTCTGACACGCTGATGCTATCAGCCTCTCGGTGCCTGGAGCTCACAGATAGGAACAGGCCACGGCGCCTGCCGGCTCGCCGTATGCAGTAATGTAATTTAGTTTCTGAAATGCAAGTATAAAATCTTGAAAGCTGATGGTTTTTTCAATCCTCCTCAGGAGGGGGTGGGCGTGGCATGGAGTTCCCAGAGGAGCCATCTAAATTGCAAAATGGCTTCTGTTGTGTATTAATAAACAGTTCAAAGGATGGAAACACATGCAGGGAGGATTTGCTGGGGAAGTAAGTGCCTGGTGTCCTCCTTCCTCCCTCAGAGCTGTGTTGCTCCACCGCTTGCTCCACTTGCCTGCTTCCCAAGTGAAGGCTAGGGTGCTCTGCCACGGTCTACTGTACTAGCTACCAACAGAACAGGCACTCAGCTGCCCCAGGATCACCATGGCGCTCTGAGTGGGTCTCAACCCACCTCTCTTACTGAGGGAATCACTCAGACAGGCCTGAGGATGTGGGTGGCTACAGAGCAAGCTCACTTTCCTTTCTGGCTTCCAGACTCATCCTGTCCCACCCTTCTCTGGCTTTGTGTCACTAATCTTGTCCCCAGGGAGGCACCATTGCTGCTCCTACCACACATCTCTCTTCTTGTTACATCTTTCTCATCCTCAGGCCTCCACCGATAGATTACCTCTAAGGAGAAGTTTCCCATGAAAGCCAGGCTAGGTTAGATATTTCTATAATACACATTCGAAATTCCCTTTCTCCTCAGTTTTATCATGTACTTAACAAATTTTACTAAGTGATTATTTGTATAATTATTTGTTTAATAGATGTTCTTGAAGGTGAGGACAGTGCCTTTCTCCATGGAGTCTTCCCAGTTTCTAAAACTGAGAATTATGGGAGAGCAGACAAACAATGCAGGGTAGGGCAAGAGTCCATCAGAGAGAGAGGTGGGAAAGACTGGGGGCTACCACACTGTGCCTTGCCTAGTGGTGTCCTGTGTATCCTTTCAGGGCCTTTCTTAGAGCTAAGAGCTGAAGAACTGCCTTTCAGGGATTTAAGTTGGAAAACAGTCACAGCAGGTGTCCCCAAACACCTGCTCATCTGAAGGTTTGGTCAAGTTAAACCCCTCTCAGGAGGGGCTGGAGAGATGGCTTAGTAGTTAAGACCTGGGTTCAATTCCCAGCACCCAGATGGCATCTCACAACCATCTGCTACTCCAGTACCTGGGGTCTGATGCTCTTTTCTGGCTTCCTCGGTGTACAGATATACATGCAGACACACATTCATGCTCATAAAATTAAAAACCCTTCTAAGGTCTATGGCCAAGGCAGCCGTTCAGCTCCAGGTCTGCTTCTCATGGGGACCAACCACCAAATGAACAGACACGAGAATTCTCTGTGCTTAAGGTCCAGGCTCAGCTATTTCTTTACAATGATTTAATTTCAAAATCTAACAGTTATGGCTCTTTTTTGCTTGTTTGCTTGAGACAGGTTTTCATGTAGCCCAGGCTAGCCTCCTAATCCTCCTGCCTCCACCTCCCAAGTGCTAAGATTACAGATTGTGCTGCCTTACCTGGCTTAATTCTCAGTTCTTGTTGAATTTTAGAGGAGTGGACAGCCAGCTTGAAATCAAAGCCACCAAAAACCCAAACAAGACAAACAGGTGGGCTACTTTGATCTGTCTATTCAAGGTGATTTTGGACAACCCAGGATTACAATTATACTTATCAGTTAGGCAATGAACTCACTCTGGCAGGGGACCCCCTTGGGAGTTCATCATTAGGACAGGGAGGCTATGCAGAAAAATTCAAGAAACTTCCAAGAACATTAAACATCCTCTGGCTGTAGATTCCAGCTGTCCTGTGAGCAGCACCTACTGAGAGTCCAGACAGGTCTCTTCACCCTTAGAGTGCCCACACCTGCTTTGCAGAGGCCCCCAGGGCAGAGAGTAAATGAGTTGTCCCAGGTCAGAGCCAGATGGCAGCCTTGGGCTTTTCTTTCCAGCCAGCTGCTCCCTCCCTTGAGTCCTATGCAGTGTCTTCTGAATGCTCAGGGTTGTATTCAATTTAGTAAGGCTTGTGGTCACATAATCACAGCTCCTAAATAAAATAATGGGTACAGAGCATCCACCGGGAGGAAGGAAAACACAGGGGCACCTTTGCTCCCCAAACAGACTGAGAACAAGCTGTGGCTGAGGCTAGAATTGTTCTACTTGAACAAAACCCAATACAAACAAATCTCCTGGGATCAGGCAAAGTCCAGCTGTTCTTGTTTCTTCTCTATAAATGCTTGTTGAAAGAGCCCATGCTTAGTCTCAAGGTAAGAGCCTCTTGGAAACTGGAATGTGCTATTCCAAAAGTAAGAGGGGCTAGGCTGACTGACAGCCCAGGTCCAGTAGCTCCATCTTCAGGAGTGCTACCTAGCCACACTTCAAACTGGGTGGCAGCAACCTTAGTTATTGCAGCCCAGACTCGTCAGGTCCACTCATGTCTCAGTAGACAGCAAATGTTCTTTCCCTACCCTTTCTGCTCCACTGGGTCTGGTTGGTGCTAAAATAGTGAACCAGCCCGTGTATGTTTAGCTGTTGGGTGGAGTATACTATTTCAATAACTAGGGCGATTTTTTTGACTGATATATTCGTTGAGGTATAAGGCAGGCAGTGACCATGGCGTATGACAGATCCCTCACTAAAGGATCCAGGAACCCGTGACTGTCAAAGAAAGCAAGGTCTCAGGAGGAGAATCTCTGCACAGTCAGAGGCGTGGCCCCTGAGCACTTCTGCTCGGCTTCATCCAGGTGGTTGTATGTTCTTACCTCATTTGCTAGCCATGGGAGAGACCTGGGGGCAAAAGAGGAGCTTTCTACTAGAAAATTCGACCCCTGTAAATTGTTGGACTCTTCTACCCTTCCACACCCTCTACTCCCTCAGTTTTACTTGAAGAATGAGCCGGGACCCTTTCCCCTGACAGTGCTCAACCAAAGCCCTAGCCATGGGCTCAGGGACCACATGCATGGCTAGGGTGGGGTGGCAGTAGAGGTGCTCCCAGACTCACCAGTGCTTTCTGCTTCTACTAGACATGCTCCTCTCCTTTATGTCAGTGCCCGTCCCCTAAAAGCATGGATTTAAAGAAAATGTGTTCTCATTACCAGCCTGAGGTTATGGGAGCAGCCATGGACGGTTCTTTTTTCAGGCTCTGAAATGTGCTGAGTGTCTCCTCTCTTTGGGTTCCTTCCTCATGGTCTGATTAAAGAGGAGACAAAGGACCTTTGCTTCCCCATCTCCACAGAGTCCTACAGCCTTGAGGTATTTGTGTATCAGATTCTGGCCACAGACAGCTCAGGAGATGGCCTGATTATCTCTAAGACTTACTTTAGTTTGAGTGGGATGGTGACCTCAACAGAGTTCAGTCAGGCTGGAAGTGTTTGGGGAGGTAGGAAAGGTGCTGAGGCAGAGAGAACCTTTGCGCCCACAGGGATAGCCTTGGAAAGAGAAGAGGCCCTTTGCAGTGAGTGACATGTTGAGGAAGGCTATTCAAGCCTGAATAGCATGGGTCTCCAGGGTCTGCAGACTTAGGACAGCGGGGCTCCTTTGGGAGCTATCCAGCGTTCTGAACACGCGGGCGGGAGGATCTGACCACTGCCCGCCTGCTGGTTGGTGGTGACCTTAAATGATGCCAGTTCATCTTTGCCGGTAGCTGACAGCAGCTGCCTGCTTGAGTCCATGGCCTGTATGCCTGACGTAGCTCCAGCATGATTCCAATCACTCATGACTGCAGCCTGGGCTTCACGCCAGAAGCTCAGCTCTCTGGCCAGATTTTCAATAAGGGGTAAGATTCAGAATCTTGATATGTATGTGAAAAAGAAATGTCCCTCAGTCAATCTGGAAGTTCAGGGCCAAACGAACCTGGTCTGAGGACAAGGACGTCGTAAGAAAGGGAGATAATCCTCTGTGTGTGTGTGTCCACATTACATTACGTTCATGCTTATCAGGGGCAGGCAGTACTGTAATGCTTAAAACAAATAGCATGATTTTGAATTAAGTCCTATTTCTGCCATTTATTTGTCTGTGTGGTTTCCTTCACAGATAAAGTTGAAGCCAGGGTCTGGTCCATGCCAGGCAGGTTCTCTGCCACTGAGCTGCATCTACCCAAGTTCTACTATGTGAATTTCACCAAATTTCTAACCTCTGTGGCTCGTCATTTTCACCTTTAACAGGAGGAATGTCATAGCACCTGTCTCAGAAAGCTGTGGGAGGATTAAGTGAGATGACATCATAACAAGTTTACCACAGTCTCTGCCACATGGTAAACAGTCAACAGGGCACGTGTGTGGCATGTGTGTATTCATCTCTCTCTCTCTCTCTCTCTCTCTCTCTCTCTCTCTCTCTCTCTCTCTCACACACACACACACACACACACACACACACGGGGGTGGGTGGGGAACACTCTAATGCTGTTTAAGGCTCATTTCAAAAACAGATTACACTGCCTCTCAAATACAAGCCACACAGAATGGATAAATGGAGCTTATTTCATTTTCTGATGAGTCTGACTTTGCTGTGCACAGGGGGACCTGGGACGTGGGTAATGGATGAGTTTCCCAGCTGAGGAATGAAAAAAGCAGTCCTTAATCCAAGGCCTATAGCTTTCTGCCTGAGTTTGGCCACAGCCAGGAGGTGGCAGAGGTGTCCTTTGGGTCAAGGTCATCTCCTCTCCTTGAGCTTTGGGGCCCAGCCCTTCAGCTCACTTGCTGTGGACAGTCTTTGCCTCTCTGTTTAAGGGTATACATTCCTCCCTTTTTCTGAGTTAATGCTCTCCATACAGCCTTGGCTGTCCTACAACTCATTATGTAGCCTCACTGGCTGGCCTCAAGCCCACGGGGTCCACCTGCCTCTGCCTGCCCAGTGCTGGGACATGTTACCATGGCCGACTTCCTAGGAGGTTCCTGTATTTGCCTAGCCTGGGTGAGCCAGCTTCCTCACCTGTGAGTCCTGGCACCTTGACTCCAGTACCCACCACCTCCAGCTTGCTTGTTTCTTCCTTCCTTCCTTCCTTCCTTCCTTCCTTCCTTCCTTCCTTCCTTCCTTCCTTCCTTCCTTCCTTCCTTCCTTCCTTCCTTCCTTCCTTCCTTCCTCTGGCTGTCCTGGAACTCACTCTGTAGACCAGGCTGGCCTCGAACTCAGAAATCCGCCTGCCTCTGCCTCCCAAGTGCTGGGATTAAAGGTGTGTGCCACCATGCCCAGCACCTCCAGCTTTCTTATCTTCTCTAATCTTTAAGTCTTTCTGTTTTAGTTTTCTGTTATAGGCATGTGCATGTGCATGAGTTTGGCCTAGAGTCTGATGCCTACAGCCATTTTTCCTTTTAGCTAATATTATCGTGTTAATGGCAAGCTTCTTTTCCAGCCAAATACACTAAAACAATGCTGGTGGGGATGTTTTTAGCCCTTTTTGTTTGGAAATAATTTTGAAAGTTTCTTATTATATTTATTTATTTATGAGCATGTGTACCTGCAGAGGGCAGAAGTCAAGAAAATGCTGGGTTAGGCATTTCATAGAATGTCTTTTTCATTTACCTAATGTTTCTTTTTAAAAATATGTTTTTTTAAAAATTATTTGTGTCTGACTGTATGTATATGCATAACATCCATGCAGTGCCTGAAGAGGCCAGAGGAGGGCATCAGATCCCCTTCAACTGAAGTTATGGATGGTTATGAGCTGTCATGTGGGTGCTGGGAATTGAACCTCGGTCTTCTGGTAGAGCAGCCAGTGCTCTTGACTGCTGAGCCCTCTCCAGCCCCTGCCTGCTGTTTCTTGTAACCAGTTCAGGTTACAGAGTTTGGAAGAGCATACAATGGAGGCAGTATGTCCTCACGGCATGCCGGGGAGCTCAAGGCAGTATGTCCTCACGGCACACCGGGGAGCTCAAGGCAGTATGTCCTCACAGCACGCTGGGAGCTCAAGGCGGTATGTCCTCACAGCACGCCGGGAGCTCAAGGCGGTATGTCCTCACGGCACGCTGGGAGCTCAAGGAGGTATGTCCTCATGGCACGCTGGGGAGCTCACGCCTCTCACCAGTGAGACTGACCTTAGTCACTTGGGGTGGAGCTTGTCAGCTCTCTTTGTCATAAAATGACGATTTCTGTCACATTGTTTTCTAGTCATCAGAAACAAGTCACTCAGTCCAGTCCATCTTCAAGGGAGAACAATTAAATTCCATTTCCCAGAGAGAAGAGTATCATAGAAAGTGTGGATACACGTTTAAGGCTACCACACTAATAAATATGTAAAAGTGTTGTATAACCATTCAGATGTCTTGATTCCCCTTGAAGAGTCACTATCTAGAGTTAGTGATCACTGAATCTTGACAGCAGCTATTGTTACTATGATATAATTTTTATCTTCTTCATTTTTCTACAAATATAAAACTTTAATATATATGTATAATTGGAATTCTTCTGAAAGGAATACTGGTCCCTTCTCCTTTGTTTATTTAACATTTATCTACATTAGTATGGATTGGCATTTTATTTGGGGTGTAACCCAATACCATCACTATTTTCTCACAGGCTGCACATGTCTCCCTTTGACTTGACTGTGGGTCATTCTGCCTGACCCATCCTCTTTGCCTTTAGACGGCTGGGAAACAAACTGGAAATGGAACATAGCACTTCCTGTATAGCCCAGGCTGACCTTCAACTCAAACTCTTCCTGCTTAGCTTCCCAAGGTCACCACCATGCCTGACTACATATACATTTTTCATCTTTCTTCTTTCAAGTCATCTTGTATATTATTCTTTTTCTTTTAAGTATGTGTAAAATGGATAAAGCTATAACTAAAATAAGACAAAGTGTGTGTGTGTGTGTGTGTGTGTGTGTGTGTGTGCGTGCACGCACATGTGTCAAAGCATACCTGTGGAAGTGGAAGTCAGAGGGCAACCCCATCCCCATGGAGTTGGTTCTTTGTTTCCACCTTTACTTGGATTCACAGGATTGACACCAGGTCTCCGGGCTTGCAAGGCCTGAACTATCTCATCCACATTCATTACTCTTAAAACTGTTCTGAGAATCAAATTACTCACTACAGTACCCCTTTGCCCAGCACCCTTCAGTGGCTTCCACCACTTACGAATTCACTGACCTGACACTCAAGAGTTGAACAACGCGGTCCCAATTTGCCCATCAAGTTGTTCCCCCAGTTGCTTATCTTTCTAAATTCTTTGTTCACTCTGCCCCAGCTGTCACCCCTCTGTGTGGGTGACTTCCGATGACTATTTCTAGTTTGACTAAATTATTTTAAGCCATTAGAAAATGTGTATTGGCTTCCTTAACTTAAAAAAGTGACACAAGCTCCCTGGGGAAACAAACGGCCAAGCAGATGAAGCAGGCATCCACTCTCCCTCCCAGGCCTTTACACTTTTATTTTCTATGGATAGATGCTTTGACTGAGTGTATTTCTGGGCACCACACACATGCCTGCCTGCCCTCAGAGACCAAAAGAGGTTGTAGGATCCCCTGGAGTTGGAGTTACAGCCAGTTGTGAGTTGCCATGTGAGTGCTAGGAATTGAACCTGGGTCCTCTGGAAGAGCAGTTGGTTCTTAATTGTTGAACCAGCCATCTCTCTAACCCTCTTTAGGTTGTTTTTAAGAAGTGGCCTTTCAAGATTTCCAGTCTCTCTTATCTTCCTATTAAACTGTTATTCCATAGCAATCAGATGAGAAGCATGTGTGTAGACATAAAAGCATAATACAAGTCTGAAAAGATTACACTCAGAAAAATATAGGCATTTATGCTTGTATTGCAACTTATGTTTTCAAAGCCTTTCCCTTATTTTCTCATTTCATCTCTGACAACCATAAGACATAGAAGTAGCATCTATTATTTATTCCAATTTTGCAGAGAAAAAAATAAGGCTGAGAAGCTCCTATGTAGGCTACAAGCCAGGAATAGTCAACAAGTTTCCTACTTTGCCACATTAAAAGGCTGTTCTGAGAACACTACCAGGAGGGGGAACACCCAAACATGTGTGACCATGGGTGTGACAGGCTGGGGGGGGGGTGACAACAGAGTCTCCTCCTCACTTCTGTTTGCTGGTGAAGGTGAGGCTGCAGGAGCCCTGCCAACAAGAGGCAGGGATACATCTGTTCAATGTTGAGCTTTTCATTTCCAAAGAGATGCCTGGTCTCCTCCCAGCCAGAGAGCACTGCAGAGTTAGAGAAGGAAGGGAGATGTGAGGTGAAAGCTGAGGGCACCCGGCCAGGGGAGCAGCGGACACGTGAGGTGACATTTCCATCCTCCATGCATCTAGCCAACGTGTCCATACATACCCAATTCCAAACATATGTGGGTGAGGGAACAAAACCTCTAATGCCTGGAGGGATATGCTAAAGGGAAGGGTATAATTTTTTTTTTTTTGCATTTGTCACACAATTAGAAAAAGGAATAAGGGCTAGCGAGATGGCTCAGCGGGTAAGAGCACTGACTGCTCTTCCAAAGGTGCTCAGTTCAAATCCCAGCAACCACATGGTGGCTCACAACCACCTGTAATGAGATCTGATGCCCTCTTCAGGTGCATCTGAAGACAGATACAGTGTACTTGTGTATAATAATAAAATCTTTTTTTTTTTTTTTTAAAGAACTGACTAAAAAAAGAAAAAGGAATAATAAAATCTAAGGTAAATTGATTTATCGTAACAGATTCCGGGCAAAGGTGAAAGAGGAAGAAAGTGCAGGTCCAGAGAGCTTTCTATCACCGGACTTTAAAATGTGTGCTTACAGATACAGCCTAAAACTCAGACGGACTCAGATTACCCACACACTTCAGATGCATCTTACGATGGCAACTTTTATGTTACATGCTTTGTATGGCAGGGAAAATAGATTATAAGCATCCTTTTCATCTAAAAACCATTGATTATTAGTGTGTGCGATGTGTGTGGACACACATGACACAGTACATGTGTGGCGGCCAGAGGGTGGCTCTGTAGAACTGGTTCTTCCCTTTCATCTTCGTTGTGGGGATCAAACTACAGCTACCGGGATTCTGCAGCACATGCCTTTACCTGTTCAATCAGCTCATTTAGCTGGCTGGTTTTAAAAAACGAAAACCAAAAAACCAACAGAGTCCCATGGATCCCAGGCTAGTATTGAATTCATTATGTAGCCAAGGCTGGCCCCAAACTCCTGATCTTCCTGCTTTGGCCTCCCAAGTGCTAGAATTATAGGTATAAGCTACTGAGTACACCTCGCCTTCTCCTTATAAAAGACTTCCTATATATGCACTGGGAGGAATTTCCAGGACTTACTTAATCAGTCTCCACTACTGAAGGCTTAGGCCCTTTGATTTTTTGGGTTTTTTTTTTTTTTTTTTGGTTTTTGTTTTGTTTTGTTTTGTTTTGTTTTTGTAGTGGTGGTGATGATGGGGCTTGAAACAGTCTCTCGGTGTAGTCTTGACACCATGGAACTCAGTATGTAGACCAGGCTGGCCTCAAAGTCACAGAGATTCTCCTGTCTCTGTATCCTGAGTGCTAGGATTAAAGGCCTGTACCATCATGCTTAGCCTCTTTGCTTTTTAAATTTTATTTTCATTATGATAATATTGAAGCTATTATAATGTTTATTGCAACTGTTTTAATGATACATTATACAATTATATACATATTTGTGTTCATTTTTTAAGGCAGTATCTCACCACATATTCCACTCTGGCCTTGAACTTGTGATCCTAATAACTAATAAAAGAATATGTTTGCCTATTTTTATAGTTTAACCAAATTTCTAAAAAACAGGACCAGTGCTCCACTGTCAGCTGTCTGTCCTGACCAGCTTGGCTTCAGGGGTGCTCTGGTTTTGAAGTCAGGAAGAGCAGTTGTCCTAAAAGTTTTGGCAAGTTATTTTCCTAATGCCTCATTCCTTTTATGGGTGCAAGGCTGCTGTTAGAATGAGAGGGAGTAGTGCATGTAAAATATTTTACACCATGGTCAACGAATAGAAGCTGGGGCTATCTTTACACCACTCATTTCCCATTTGCACGATCCCCTCTAGGCTAAAGTATTTGTCAGCCCCAGTTTCTCTGCCACCAGAGAAGCCATAGCATGCTGGATAACTTGAGCTTTACTGTAATCAAGACCAAGAGGTATTGCCCTCCCTCTCACCAGGTCTGCACTTCCCAGCGATGCCTTAAAGCTAATTTCCAGAGAGCAGTTTTTAGTGAGTAAATCACAGAGACAAACACCCTGTTCTCCCTCTCAGTTATCTTTATTAGGATCTTAATCAGCACATGCTTACTCCCCGGGACACTGCAGAACAGGCCATTCAAACAGCTGGCCCTTCTTGTCTCTAAACAAGATGCTCTATTACAGCCTGGAGGTGGCAAAGGGTCCATGGAAAACATATGGGGCAGCAGGCCCTGAAAATGCATGACCCTAGAACAGCAGCAGCCCAGGTTGAAATCCATCCCCCATGTCCTTCCACAGCTGGGCTCCACAGCCGGCTCTGCCAGTACTCATTTATTTACACAGCTGAAATTAACCAGAAGCCGGTGGCAACTCTGGGCCATGCCAAGAGGGGGCAGTGTGGTACTACAGTTAAGAGAATGGGTTCTAAGGCTGCACACCTGGGTTTGATATGGCTCTGGCACTTAGCTGGGTGACCTTAGGTCTCAGCGCCCTCTCTGTAGATTAAGCAGATACCCCCTTCACAGAGTCACAGAGGTTAAGTGAAATGCTGCACATCTGGGAAATGTTCACTAGCAGCAGGGCACATGTTAACTATGACAGAATGACATGGGTTACTAAGTAAAGGACATAAGGAATTGAATTTTGTATTCATTCATGCATGCATGCATGCATTCATTCATTCAATGGGCAGTCAGTGAAAGTCTACTACATGACAGGTATTTATGGTCTCTGCCTTCATGGAACTTAGCCTTCATAAAGCCTTATGGCAAATTGAACAATTATCCATACATTTCTCAATCACATCTGTGAGAAGCAGACAGAACAAAACATTCTAAGAGAAAAGTATGTGCAAAAACCCTGAAGCCAAGGGAAGAGAACTTGGGGGAAACCGAGCAAGGCGGGATGCAGCCAGAGGCGGAAGTGATGGGGCTCGAGGTGGGCTGGGTGGGTAGGCCGCAGGCGTACTGTCTGAGGCCTTGCAAGCTGACAGAAGGATTTCAGTGTTTTTCTTTTTCTTTTCTCTTCAGACAGGATCTCATGCATCCCAGGCCGCCCTTAGACTTATTTACTATGCATCTGCAGATGCCCTTGACATCTGGCTCCCCCTCCCTCTCTCTCCAAATGCTGAGATCACAGGTGCTTTCTTCCATACCCTGCTCAGGACTACATCTTTACAGGCAGGAGTGGTTGTTGGAGTGTAAGGGATAAAGGACTTCCATTACTTAGCAACACCATTCCCTCTGTGTCTCTACTTTTTAGGGAGCTTGGGAAGTTCAGGTAGGGTCTTGCTATGTGTCCAGGTTCACCTTGAACCCCTCACTGTGCAGCCTGGGCTGACGTGGGCTGCAGCCTCATGAGTGCTGGGGATTCCAAGTGTGCACGGCCACATCTGGTTCCTGTTGACTGTTTTATTATTTTGTGACAGAAGGTCTCACTGCACGGATTAGGCTGGTCTCAAATTCACAATCCTACTTCAGCCTCCCAAGTGTTGGGATCACAGATGTGTATTACTATACATTACTGATAATCTCTCTTCATGGGATGAAAGAGATTGGGTTTCACATAATTCTTACTGGGGTCATCCAGGAGAAGGGAGCAAGACAGTACTTTGTGGCAGCTCCTTTCTTGGAGCAGAATGTGGCCCTTCAGGTTCTCACTGTTCAAGGAAGAGTCAGGCATAAGGAGGGACCAGGGTGGGCAACCACGTTTCCTCTTATCAGAAATCCTGCAGAGTTGACCCTGTGAATTTGCAATTTCTTTGAGTTTCAGGTTAGCATGGTTACACAGTAAGATATTGTCTCAAAATCAAACCAAATCAAGGCAACCAAACAAAGTAACGGTTTACATGGTACGTACACTGCATTCGTCATGTCGTGGCAAGGATTTCAAGTGTAAAGAAGTGTGTGTGCCCTGTATGCCACTTTGAGTTTCTTTCACTTTTGTTTTTCTTTGAGACAGGGTCTGCTTATGTCGTCCAGGCCAGCACTGAACTCTTGTACTCAAGCAATCCTCTTGACTCAGCCTCCAGATTGTGGAGACTCCAGGCATGTGCCACCATGCTTGACTATCAAATAAGTAAGGAGCTTCAATAACCACGGGTTTTGGTGTTGGCAGAGGATGGGCTACTGGTCCTACAGCCAGTTCCCCACAGTTGCTGGGAAGCCATTGCTCTGGGCAATGGACACCAACACATAGTCCCTGCCATTTCCTGCCTCTTATGGCTAGTCCCTGGCCAGCCTGCACCTCTCAGGCTTCCTGTGACATCTGAAGCTCCACTGCACTGGACATAGTGACCAGAAGACTAAGCTGGGCGGTAGAGGTCAAGGACTTAACGTAGGCAAGGTCGGGGTCTGGGTGGATTCTAGTCTTTAAGCAGCAGCTCCAACTCTAGGCTTCCTGGTCACTTGGCCCACGGAGAAAATGATGTGTGCATTTTATTTGTCTGGGGCACATGTACACAGAGCACAAGATCTATAGTCTCTTCTCTGAACAGAAGAACCAAACGGAAGTGGTGATCAGGGGTGGCACAGGAATGCCAAAGTTTCAGAGGATGGTAACATCTGTTCCCAAGGGCAGTTAAACTTGGTAGGAGAGAGAAAAGGATACGTGTGCTGGAGTTGCCCTTCCCATGCCCCCCTCCACCTCTCCCAGCCAGTAAACAGGAAGCCAGGCTTGGGCACCTGCCAGAACCCAGGCTCGGGCAGGAAGCTGAGGAAACAAGTGTGGAAGACTATCCTCAGAACAGAAGGGGCTCCTGAGAAACCCCTGGGTAAGAGAAGCAAACCCAGCTCTGGTGAAGAACTTTCTCAGAGCCGGAGCTGCTTGCACACCTCAGCATGGCCTGTGGGTCAGGCATGGCCCCAGCAGGATTCACAGAGATGCCTCAGCGAGAAGAGAACCAAGTCAGGAGCCTTCCCTCAGAGAAGCCCAGGTCACCCAGGAAGCAGAATGGAGCCCACGGGGTCTAAAGGCCTGTTAGAGCTGTCGTGGATTGATGCAGAGGAAAATGACGGCCTGTCATAAGGATGGCGTGGGGAAAGAGATGCCAAGGAGCGAGGGCCTGCCCCCAGAGGGACTAACAGGGACCAGGAAACTCCTAATGAAATAATGGACCGAGGTAATGACCATCAGGGACTGCTTAGAACATTAGGTAAATGTTGAGGAACCTCTGTAATGGGCTGTAATCAGGCTAACTATCCCATCAATCAGT
The DNA here is from genome assembly GCF_900095145.1 of Mus pahari. NCBI lineage: Eukaryota > Metazoa > Chordata > Mammalia > Rodentia > Muridae > Mus > Mus pahari. Next base: position 47,325,462 of record NC_034611.1, read on the forward strand.
CTGAACACCACAAAAAGTAGGCCAACTGTATGTTGAGGGTGCTGTACTCTGTCACACCTCAGAGGGGAGTGGGGTCGTCCACAGCACATCCACTAAGCAGGCTTCACGAGCCGATGCTGACTTTGACTCTGATGGAACCTGGAAAGCTAACTACTGGTTTACAGAAATGTGGGAGAGAAGAATAGGGAGAAGAATAGGACTAAAACCAGCACAGGGATGAGACTCACAAAACCCAGAATGTGGGGAACCTAACAAAAGACTGTCGAACAAGTAAAGTGCAAGAAAAGAAAAGGTGGGAGGGATGACAGGGTAAAGAAATGCCAACCAGGACTCCATAAAAACCCGTGCTGTTCTTCCTGACAACCTAGTTCTGACCCTGGAACTAAGGAAAGATGGAGGAACAGAATTGACCCTACAAAGTTATTCTCTGATCTCCATGTTGAGCATGCATGCACACACACACACACACACACACACACACACACACACACACCAAATAAAAACTAAGAAAGAAAGGTCAAGGAGCTGGAGAGATGGCTCACTGGGTAAGAGCACCGACTGCTCTTCCAAAGGTCCTGAGTTCAAATCCCAGCAACCACATGGTGGCTCACAGCCATCTGTAATGAAATCTGACTCCCTCTTCAGGTGTGTCTGAAGACAGCTACAGTGTACTCATATAAATAAAATAAAGAAATCTTAAAAAAAAAGAAAAGAAAAGAAAAGAAAAGAAAGGTCAACCAAGAGCAATGTATGGACTACTATCAAATTAACTAAGCAAGAGTTTTATGATGTTAAGGAACGTGGTAATATTATGATCTGTTAACCATAACTTTAAAAAGACAAACATAAGATGATGCTAAACATGGAAATATTATTTAGAGTTTTCTAGCGTGAGGGGCATGGATGAAACATTGATCTTGTATCAATAATTATCGAAGTTGTTTGATGAGTACCTGAGTGATCATTTTACTTCCTAGGGTACATACACTTCAAAGTTACTGTGACAACATGTTGAAAAGAACTCAAAGCCAGCAGGCTAGGTCGCCTCCTTTTCTAGTGTACTGGGGAGGGTCTTTTTAAATGTCTGACTACTGACCTTTGTAAACTGAACTAGCAGCAAGACAAGCCCTGTCGGCTCTAACCAGTGAGCTCTCCAAGAAGGTCCCATTGTGACAACAGGGATCACAGACATGGGCTAGGGGAAGGGACAGGGTCTCTGCGACCCTTCATAGCTCTCCTTGTACCTGCCCTCTCATGGGATCACCCTCTGAGAAGAGAGTTCTTTTGTCTCTAAGCTGGCCTTACCACAGCCCCATCAAAGAGGTGGAGGCCCTTCTCATTTGATGAAGAGAAGAAACATCTCTTTACTCTTTCCTACAGAAGGTCCCCTAGGAACCATTGATAGGAAAAGGAAATCACCCACTCCTTCGTCATCACTAATCCTGGGCCAGAAATGGTAGTGATTTGCAGTTCGTCTGCGTGTACACGATCTTATTCGTTTTACAAGTAGCCTAAAAGAGGCCAGAGACTGGCCAAAGGTCGTAGTGAAGGCATAGCTAGGGTCCACCCATTCAGCTTCCCGGCTTTATTGGGCATTTCTCGTGCTCCAAGGCTAGTTCTCCTCACTGGCTCCTTAGGGTCTCTCCATAATTAGAGATACTCAAACCAGTTCCCTGAGAGAGCATCCTGTGGCTGCCTTTGTTGTATCTCAGAGCCTCCAATCTGCCTGACCCCATCTGAAGTTGATGGAAGATTGGTAAGAGGATCAATCTTGTACTCATGTTTCTGACTCTCACCCATCACCCTGCCATCACATAATTCCTCCTCCTCCTCCTCCTCCTCCTCCTCCTCCTCCCTAAACTGCTAGCCACACACCAAGACCCCTGCTTAGCCTTTGTGAAACTAAGCCAGGCCTGGGAGCAGAGAAGGTTTGCTGGACGCTTGTATCTTCAGGGGACTGTTCTGGGGGTCCTCCTTCAGCGGAGGCTCCCCTCATCAACTCTGCGATCTGCACACTAGCAGCTGCTGCCCTCCCCCCCCCCCCCGGGCGGCAGGCTGCCCCAGACAGAGTCCCTGTCACACTTAGTTTCTGTGCTAAGAACATCAACCTGGCATGCTAAAGCTTGAAGGGTGGTGCTCTTCCTTCCCTCTGTCCTCTGAGACCTTGGGTACTCTCTCCATCCCTAGGAGGATCCATGCAAGCCACACAGTGTTGGGGGACCCATCCACAGAGTCTGTCTTTGCTTATTAAATATTAAATATCACTATACTATTAATAGCTCTCCCAGTCAGTCCTGCCAGCGTGGTTAAAGGTTTCGCCACCAACGGAGTCAGGGCTACACCAGCCCTCCAGTGCAGTCAGGGCTACACCAGCCCTCCAGTGCAGTCAGGGCTACACCAGCCCTCCAGTGCGCTCACTTCTGAAGACTTAGAGGGTGCTGTGAAGGGGGAGGGGGTATGGAGAAAGGCTGGTTTGGAAGGGGCTCAGTGGGGAGTCCCTGACCAGCCAGGGAGCAAGAAGCAGTTGCTGGCTGCCAGAGCACCCCAGGGCTTCTCATCCTGTGGTTTCTCACAGGCACCCTCCCTGACACCCCACCCTACGCTCTCATCCATACCAGCCTTTCCTGGGTTTCTACCACTTGCCCCAGCTTATCTCTGTGATTTTGGTTGTGTGCTTGGTTTGTTTAGGATCTGTTTCCCCCACTGGCTTGCCGTGTTTGCTTTCCTGATTATTCTATTCCCTACTTCTGGTGTAGTGTCTGCATACAGCAGATGTTCAAAATGTTTCTTTGAATAATGAATGAATTCTTCAATCCATGTATCCCCCTGAAACTCCCACAATTCTTCAATATGTATGTTTCTGCTCCCTGGCTCCCACCTACTCGTTCCTCAGAATCCCCCAACTCCTGTCTACTCTTACTCATCCTCAAATGAGCCAGCTGTCTTGTGTAATTCAATTTCATAAGACCAAATTTCTTCTTTTCTGGACTGTCAAACCCTGGGTAAGTAGATGCTTCCTGCCAAGGAGAGAGAGGAGAAGCTGAAGGACAAGATCACAGGACAGCTTACTGAAGTGGACACCCTGATCAAGAATGTTATATACCAAGTTAGATACCAGACTAGATAGAGGTTAGAGCCTTGACTTGAGACTGGTTGACAATTCATAGGAATAGCAGGGAAGGCTTCTTGGAAAAGCAGAGCTGTCCTGGTCATAAAGAATGGGTAAGAGAGCACTGAGTGAGTGGTCAGAGGTGGGAGAGAATTCTTCAGAGGGGAATAATCTCCAGCCACCAGCAGGAGAGAGGGGGTAAAGGGTTGGCTGGTCCTGCATGAAAGCTGGCCTGAATGGTACAAATGGAGAGCTCTTTCTGAGGGATGAAGCTGGCTTAGAGGCCTCGAAGGCCCATGAAGCTTGATTTAGAAAACTCAACTAGGTCTCAGGTTATAAAGGGAATACCCTGGGCCTGAGACCAGGACATTAGTTCTGCCCTGGCTAATGCTAATGCCCCTGGGTAACAGCCAAGCAATTCTCTGTCTTCAGATCCTGCATACAGATATACAAGTGAGCAACAAGAACTCTCCCAACCTACTTCCCAAGGTGGGTCAAGTGCTTGGGAAGTCTATTCCTTCTCTCTTAAAAAGGAATCTAGGTAGGTCTAAGAACTTTACACACTTCACACTTTACACAAAAGTCATACACAGGAGTGAGAGATGTCATGCCTACATCTTGTGGAAAGAAAGAAGGCAAGGCCAGGAACAGATGGTGTCTGGAGGACCAGCCTAGAAATGTAGAGACTAGCAAAATGTCATCACAGAAAGCAAGTGCTGCTCATAGTGTGGACCTGACTGCCTCACTCAGCCACATTTCCGCTTCAGCATAATTCCTGGTGCCTGCTTTAGAAGAAGCATGACACTTTCCAAAGAGCAGTGTGTCTCCAGGTGTCTGGGCCTCTGGACAGCTTTAGGGCTGCTACCTCAGGGAGGAGAGGGATAGGCACCCTTCAAGCTCCCACCCAATGGCTCTTCGTCTTCCCTGTGACGTCACAGGCAGCTTGAAGTCTCCCCTCCCTCCTTTCCTAACCCTTTAGGTCTCAGAAGCCTTAGCCATGAGCTCTGCTCCCTGAGGTGTCCACAGGCTGGACAGCTGCCGTTTGCCCAAATGTTCTCACATGACACGACTTCTATTCTTTTTGTCACTCTCTTGAATGATGACAGCAAAGGCAGGGTTTCAGACAATGCTGACCGGTGCAGAATGGGACAGAATAGGATCATCACCTCCTCAGATCTGAATTCCATTCTTCTATCAGTGGAGCCCGATACTATATTAGCTCTCTTAGTGGCTGGCTCATCTCGCAGGCCTCTTAAACTTCTGTCCACTGAGGCACTAGCTCTCTCTAGGTCTATCTCACCTACCTAATCTCACAGCCTCACCTAGCTTCCTATTGAAATTGTATCTTGATTAATTCAGACAACTGTCTTTCTGAGAATCAGAGTTATATTACATACAGCCATGCATGTTGGCACATGCCCATACGCTAACACTTAGGAGGCTGAGGCAGGTAAATTATGGGTTTGAGGTCAGCCTGGGTTATATAATGAGTTCCAGGTCATTGTAGGCTACACAGTGAGAACCTGTCTCAAAAAAACAAAATAACAATAGAAATATTTACATCATATACATTATGTTCTTGGTTGGTATGAAGCTACCGTTTCACAGCCCCTGTGTCTCCTTACCTGACTGCCAGTCAGCCTGGCTTACGATGCAGTTCCAGCTTTGCCTCTTGATTTTTACACTGCTAACAAAAGGGCTACATATTTCAAATATGCCCCAAGTTCAACATAACAAATGGCATAGCTACTAAATATGATCATGAAACACAATGGCAGTGACAGTAATGTGAGCTGCTCAGGTCCCATGGTCAGGTCTGTGTGGAGAAAAACCTGAAACTATCTATCTGTTTGCATGGCTAGGACAGCCAGGGGTGGGGGAATTCTTCAGAGACCTCTCAGCAGGAAAAATGGGATCCCTGCAGCCTGGGGTAGAGCGGGGAAGATGCTGAGGCTACAAGGGCCTTGCTTTCATTTTAAGCATGGCCAGTCACTGTGTGATGGTCACAAGAGCTCTGCCTCATTCCCCCTTTTTATCTGTTCAGTAGAGTGAAGGTTCCACCTTCTCACCTAGTTCACCAATTAGCTTTGTTCATTTCCCAAGAGCCCAGCGCTGAGGACCTGCTCAGGAAGCCTGCGATGGGAATGGTCACTTTCCAGCTCTTCAGTAGCTGCCACAAGACTGCAGCCCTCAGTGAGATGGAGTCTTTTCTGTGTTGTCTGCTCAGGATAATGATGATTAAGGGAAGCCAGGATGCTAGGGCAGAGCCCCAAAGGGCCAATACTCTCGATGATGAAGACCGAGGCAGACACGGAAAGCCAATTATGTCACTTTCCTCATAGTACCAGGATTCTTTCTCAGAAGCTACCTTAACACAATGGCGCAGATAGCCACTACAGCTCAGTGTGCCATTGGTACTTATTTTTATGTGCATTGGTGTTTTGCCTGCATGTATATCTGCGTGAGGGTGTCAGATCTTGAAGTTATAGACAGTTGTGAACTGTCATGTGGGTGCTGGGAATTAAACCCAGGTCCTCTGGAAGCACAGTCAGTGCTCGTAACCACTGAGCCATCTCTCCAGCCCCAGGGGTAAACTCTTACTTATCATCCATACTCCGGGTCACTTACACCCAAGAGGGTGCAAAGTAGTTATGCAGGAACATCCTTTGAGCTCTCACAAATTGCTGGGGCATTTAATGAGGCTTCAGATGAGGTCTGGCGCATCTCCTACACTGGGAATCTATTTCTTGCTTTGAATCCCAATGGCATTCTTCCTGACAAGACATTTGGACTATAATCTTTATTTTCCATACTGCCTGGCCAAACATAAAAGTCAAAGCATAGCCCACAGGCCAAAGAGAAAGAGAGCTACAGCACGGGAGAGCTACAGCACGGGAGAGCTACAGCACAGGCAGCCGAGCCAGAACTAAAAGATGCTTTTAAAATGGCTAAAGCACACAGAATATGAATTATATCTCAATAAAGTTGTAAAAATGAACAAAACTGAACACAATAAAGGTAATTATTTTTCTCAAAACACAAGAAAAACAAGCCTGTGTGTGTGCTTCCCTGTCAAAGATCATGAAGAACTTGGGGTTGTCAGCAGTCCCTGACTCAAGACAGTAAATCCCCACTTGGCCGAACACTGGGTGAGATGGTATGGATTCTGAAAGAGGCTGGAGAGATGGCTCAGCGGTTAAAAGCACTGGTTCTTGTAGAGGACCTGGGTTTGGGTCCCAGAGTACACATCATGTCTCACAACCACCTGTAACTTCAGTTCCAGGGGATTTGATGCCCTCTTCTGATCCCTGCAGACTACAGGCACAGACATGGTACCCAAGCTAGACACTTATATACATAAGATAAACAGATCTTTAAAAAAAAAAGAGAGAGAGAGAGAAGCATATGCATCTAGAATGGATCAGAACAGACTTCCAGGCCATAGGCTACAGACCATTTCATGAAACATGCTGGCTCTATAAGATGTCAGTAGTGTAGCATTAAAAAATAACACTCTGGGCTGGGTGTGCTGGTCCCAACATTTAAGAGCAGACGTAGGCAAATTGTTTTTTGTTTTTTTTTTTTTCAGGCTAAGGCTACATAGTGTGATCTTGTTTCAAACAAAACAAAAACCAATTCTAGAAGAAAGCTTGGGGGAAACTGTGCTCAGCCCGAGTTTAACAAAACAGTGGTGGCAGCTGCTGCTTTACTGCAGGACTTGCTGGGGCCTCTGAATGCCAGTCGGCTCTGCAGCAGGAGGGGCAAGCGGCGTCTTCCCAAGGAACTGGGGAGGAAGCCCTTTTTATCATAAGCATCCCAAAGGATCAATATCCTTAACAACATACTATAGGAGATGAGGCTCTGAGTCAGTTTTGGCTGATGACTCGATAATTCTTTTATAGGAATACAATTAATATGGGACCATAACTTACAGCCTGACCATAGCTGTACTAAAATCAGCCACATAGTGAGACACACACTCTCACCTCACAGCTCCTGCTACTCAGTTTTTTGGTTTTTTTTCAGAGTGTCAGTATGTAGTCCATGCTGGGCTGGGGCTGGCTATGTGTATCAAGCTGGACTCAAACTCAAGAGCATCCTGTCTCAGCCTCCCTGGTGTTGGGATTACAGGTGTATAGCTCACAGTCAGCAACTCAGTAAACCTTTTAATGAAAACTCTGAGGATTCATTTATTCTTAAAATTTTTATTTATCATCGATCATCTATTTGTGTGTGTGTGTGTGTGTGTGTGTGTGTGTGTGTGTGTTTGAGCATGTGCTGTGTATGAAGATGCCCACAGTGGCTAGAAGAGGGTATTGGACCCCCTGGATCTGGAGTTCTGATGTGAATCTTGGGAACTGAACTTGGGTTCCCTTGAAGAACAACCAGCACACTTAACCAGTGAGCCATCTCTCCAACCCCGTGGGCATATGTTTGTGTGGACCGTGCACATGTGCATGCCAGTGTGTATACACATTTGTATGCATACACATTTGTGTGAGCATATCTGGGGTCAGAGAGCAATGTTGGGTTCTTCTCTTATCTCTTCCACTTTATTTTTTGAGACAGGCTCTTTCACTGAACCTGGAGTTCACAGAGATGGCTGGCCAGGCAGTGAGCTTCAGGGACCTACCAGTCTATCTCCCCAGTGCTGGGACCACAGACCCACTCGACCAGTCTTGTTAGGAAACGATGACACCAGATTTACTGAGCCACACCTCTGCTTCCTTCAACCAGAACTTTGGGGTAACTACCTTAACCTGATCCTCCTGATTCCCACCTCTCTTGGGGTTCCTTGTACATTTTCCTCAGTCAGCTGAGAGACATGGTACAGCTAACCCCAAGAAGTGGTTTGTATGTTCCCTTTCCAGGCACAGGGTTTGTCTTAGGTTTGTATTGCTGTGATAAAGCACCATGACCAAAAAGCAACTTAGAGAAAAAAAGGCTTATCTCAGCTTACAGTTCTCAGGTCACTCTCTATCCCTGAGGGCAGTCAGGGCAGGACCTTGAGAGAGGCACTGAAGCAGAGCTCATGTAGGCCTACTGCTTACTGGCCTGCTGCTACTCATGGCTTGCTCGGCCCACTTTCTTACACACCCCTAAACCTTCTGTCCTGGGGACATACCACTCACAATTGACCATTAGTTAAGAAAATACCCCCCCACACACAGGCTTGCTTACAGGCCAGTCTTACAGAGGCATTTTCTCAAATGTGGTTCCCTGTTCTCTGATATCTCTAGCTTTGTGTCCATCTGATAAAACAAGCAAGCAAACAACAAAACAGGGCAAGGCTCTACCTGTGCTCTCTCTCTCTCTCTCTCTCTCTCTCTCTCTCTCTCTCTCTCTCTGTGTGTGTGTGTGTGTGTGTGTGTGTGTGTGCATGTGTGTGTGTGTATCTGTGTGAATGCATGCGGATGCTTGTGGAAGCCAGAACACATGAGATGCTCTGGACCTGGAATTACAGGTGGTTGTGAACCACATAACATGGGGATGAGGCCCTGTGAAGAGTTGCAAGCACACTTAGGCCCAGAGCTATCTCTCCAGCCCACCTCTCTTTGCCCTTTGAGGCAGAACCTCACGTAGTTCAGGTTGGCCTCGAACTCACTATGCAGCCAAAGATGACCTTGGATTTCGGATCCTCCCGTCTCCCTTTTCCAAGTGCTGGGATCATGCGTGAGCATTCCCACATCCACTCTGTGCAGTGGTGAGGATGGAATGGAAGGTCCCCGCTCAAGCTCTCTGTTGACAGAGGTACATCCCTAGCCCTCCACTTGGGGCCCAGAAGCTAATCAAGTTCAAGTAAAGAGGTCTCTACTTTTTTTTTTTTTTTTGGTTTTTTGAGACAGGGTTTCTCTGTATAGCCCTGGCTATCCTGGAACTCACTTTGTAGACCAGGCTGACCTTGAACTCAGAAATCCGCCTGTCTCTGCCTCCCAAATCCGCCTGTCTCTGCTGGGATTAAAGGTGGGCACCACCACTGCCTGGCAAGGTCTCTACTTTCAATTCCTGTTCACTCTGGGCTACCGGCAGTTAAAGGCAATGAGTTGCTTGGGGCCTGTGAATGACTCTGGCTGAACATCAGCTACCATGGGATCACCAACCTGCAGAGCCACACTGGGGGCATCTGAGAAGCCAAGCCACCTGTAAGAGAAGTCTGTTTCTTTGTACCCTTGCCCGCAGTGAAATAGCACCAGGCTTCAACTCCAAGTACAGCCTGAAGAGCATGTGAAGTGCTCTCAGAGGGGGAAGGGGTATTGTCCTTTCCTGGTTGTGGCTCTTGCAGAAAATGCTGTGGTATGCACATATTCATTGTAGGATAAACCAGTGAAAGGGCCTAGAAATCCAACCATAGATGAAGAGAAGTCAGGCCAGAAACCTATACAAGCCATAGGACTGCAGATTGTACTGGAAGTCCAGCACTTGGAAAGTGGAGGGGCAAGATGCAAAGTTCAAAGTCACCTTTGCTTATACTGGGACTTAAAGCCTAGCCTATATACAGAAGCAGAGGGAGGATCAGGAGTTCAAGGTCATCTTTAGCTACTTACTGTGTTTGAGGCCAGCCTAGTTTTTACATGAGACTCTGTCTAGAAAAGAATAAATAAATAAATAAATAAAACCCAACCCACTCTGGTTTCTTGTGGCCACCAATTCTCTTCACTCCGTGAACCAGGCTGCAACCAGGGAGAAAATTCAGAGAAGCACCTATCTCACGGCCCCTTGAGGCTGAGGGGTCACAGCCATCCTCACACGTGGCTTTTCAGAACTCCTAAGTCCCCCATAATCCCAGGAGTTGTGCCAAGATAAAGAGATACCTTTTCTGTTATAAGATGTCTCGAAAGCTTCCACATTTCCTGAGAGTGTTGGTGATCACCTCTTCCTTTGTCCAAATCTATGTCAGAGACCTTGGGATCATCTGGTTTCCTAGCTCTCCACAGCACCTCTGAAGAGGCTCCAGATTCTGTCCCCTCCCCCTCTCTACATCTGCTTTAGCTCAGACGCCATGTCATGTTGCTCAGACACCTCTCGACTGCCTTCTCAGCCTCCCACCTCACCTTCTCCAACCTCACTCACCACTAGAGTAGAAACCTAAGCTCAGATGTGCTTCCCACAGTTACAGCCTTTAATCCGCCCCAAATGTCCTCTTGCTTCTCCGTCCACGCCCACTGCCTGGCATCCTTGTCTTTCCTGCACCTCTGTCAGATGCCTGGCATCCTTGCCTTTTCTGCACCTCTGTCAGACTGGTGCTCCCATGCCTCTTCTCAGAGCTGGGGAGCAGTGTTGACTCTGACAGGTAAGCCCTCCCTTACCACTGGGCCAGAGCCCATCTTCACAGGCACTGGGCCCTTCCTGGCTCTCCTGTGGTACTCATTATCCCACCCGAGGTGCCTCAGTCAGTCCTGCTCTGGGCATACTCCTGCAGTGAGCGCCTCTGTTGTGGATCCCAACACAGCATCTAAGTTCTTTCTTGGTGGTTTTCTTTTTCTTTTTCTTTTTCTTTGCTTTTCTTTTCTTTTCTTTTTTTTTTTTTTGAGAAGAAGCTGTGAAGGTAAAGATGAAGGCCCTGGCAAACCAAACCAGAGTTAGATAGAGATGAGAGATGAGTCCTCCCCAGGATCTACCCTTAAACTGAAGAACCAGCTGACCTCAAGGAACATCTCAAAGTAAAGGCACTTAGACCAGAGTTTAGACCAGAGCGTGTGCGTATGTGTGTGCGTGTGTGTGTGTGTGTGTATGTGCGTGTGTGTGTGCGTGTGTGTGTGTGTGTGTGTGTTGTCCACAGTTGTGACTATCTGTAATGCTCTCTTCTTTCAGGAGCTCCTGTGGCCCAGTCATTGAGTTAACACCCTGGCAGTCCCTAAGAGTCAACAGACAACAGAAGTCTTGAAGTCCTCTTCCACATCCAGTCAGAGGTCAGGATGACAGCCTCCCCTCACTCCCTCAGGGTCACCATGCATCACTGTTCATTCTGACATATATCTATGCCATATTTTATGGAGCTATGGCATATATCTTCTTGTTATCATTCCAGTTCATCCTTCTGGAGGTCCACAAGCCGAGCCCTTACTTGTCTCTGCATCCTTACAGTACCAGGAATGGAGCAGACGAATACTAACTCATGAACTAAGCAAACGAGTTAATGGGTAATCTGGTTTCCGTGAGGCTAGACTAGCATTCTCTCAACGTGCAGGGACCACATCTGTTGCCATATGCCATTCTGAATGTATCTTATGGCTCTGTCTGAACAGGAGGCAGAGTGTTGCTTGATGAAGTTAAATACTCAAAAGCTCTATTTGTTTTTCTTGCAACAAATCTCTTCCAAGACATAGACGGTATGGCCACACCAACCAGCTGAACCGGCAACAGGCCACTCATACCAACAACAGCCCAACAACAAAAACAGCCCAAATATTACTCAATTGCTCAGCAGAGCCCTGGACATCAAGGTGTTCTCCTGGACCCATGAGGTGTGTGGCACAGATGGCACAGGAAATGGGCCATTCCAGTGTTTCTGGAAGACAAATAGAGCAGGAGAGGAGCCCAGGGACCAGGCCACCAAGAGGAGCTCCTGTTTCTTTCCTAAGGAGACAAGAAGAGACCCTGGGGAGCTCAGAGATAGGCTGAGGCCTGGTTCAGCTGCTGAGATGCAGCCAGGCCAATTAAATAATTGCCATGATGAGGAAAGAAGGGAAGCCACTCCTTTCAGGCAAACTCCCACCCCTGACAGGAGGCTCTAGGCAGCTGTGCTAACAGCAGCAGCAACAATAGGGCAGGGATTTCTTCCTCTGCCTCCCACTAGCTGAGAGCTAATGCTTAAATTAGCACCTTGGAAACACCCAGATCTACTGGCTGCACCTTCTCTCTCCGCGGCTGCCACTCCCCCAAGCCTCCTTTTCAAGATGAGTATCTCTTTCAAGTAAAAAAAGAAAATGATGCTTCTCCTACAGCTCTTCTTCCAAGAGAGGAATAGCCTCTGTGTTCTCTTACTACTATGGGTGAGGAGGGTTATTGACAATGGGGCCCAAGACACAGGCCTCTGTCCATACACCCAGGTCCTGAAAGGAGGGTTGGGGCTTATATAGGAGCTGCCTTATCCTTTCTTGGGGTCTAAGGAGTCTGTTCCCCTCTGGTCTGGGCTGTTTTGAGTAAGTAAGAGAAGTAAACTTTGACTGAACCGTGTGCTCCAGCAGGTCAGGGCCCCATCTGAACTTACCTTGCTAACTGCTGTGCCCTGGTGTATTGTGTAGTATCTGGAACAGAATAGATGCTAAGTATTTGGTAAGTCAATGTTCTGAGTCGATATATCAGGCTTCATGCTATTCTTTGGAAGGGAGAATTAGGAACTATTGTTTAAACGGTGAATGGAGACCTCCTAGAGGTCTCCATAAATAATAGCAAACAGTGGAAGAGATGGAATGTGAATCTGAGCCTGGGACCCTAGTTTTGAAGGTCTTTCCCCAAACACTCCTACAGAGCCACTCTGCCTTCTACCTCTGTGGTGTGCATCTCGATTCCTTATGACCGGAATGAATGTCCTTGGGGGAAATGGTACACTAGTTTCTGCTCTTCTCAACAGAATAAAGAACACTTAAGGAGTTTGGGGTTGGGGAGTGGGCGTGTCTCTAGACTCCAATATGGGAACAGAGTCAAGAAACAGGGTACTGTCTTTGACCCCCAAGTGTGAGAGACTATATTGTTATTTCTTTAAGATTCCCTCAGCCTTGGCACAGCATTCCCTTGCAGATTGCTTTAGCCTCCAGAAAAGGGCACGGGCAGTTACAGCTATTCTAATATGCACCTTCTCACCACAAATGTCTCTACTTCAGAGCCACACAAAGCAGAACAGCCCCAGAGTCTTCTACCCAGGGTTAAGAAAGAATACCAGGAAATAGCAGAATCACCAAAACCGACAGCACAACCCTGATGGCTTTCTTCTTTCTTCTCTTCCCTTGGGTAGGTATTATCTTGGGACCCTCAGATAAGAAACAAAAACTACCTCCTCTCCTAGACTTACTAGAACCTCCACCCCTTTCATCCACCCATCCACACATGATCAGCTTAGAACTGGAAGGGTATCCTCGCTTGACAACAAGGTTAGCTGGATAGGGAACCTACTTAAGTTCTAACTCAGCTCAAGGTCCTTCTTTACATTCACAGAACGAACTTTTCCCCGGAGGTTTTCTGGTTCCCAAAGAATTAAACGTCCTGCAGCATCTCTCAGTTTAATACTGTACAAAGCCCATCTGTTTCAGCGTCACAAACCGTAGAAGACACTTGTCTCCAGCTGCACGGCAATTGATTATCCAGCAAACTGCCTGGCAAGGAGACTGTCATACTTCCCACCTTGCCATGGTGGTTCACCTTGGCTACTGTAACAGGCGAGTTCCTTATCTAGGAAGCCACAAAGCAAACCTGTGAGTTTGGGAGCTGAAGGCCCAAGGGAAGAAGCTATTCTGGGCCACCCTGACTAACACGGAGGGAAGAGATGTGGGGAGCCCTCAAGCTTCAGGAGTTGGAGAGCACAGGTAGGCTCCAGCAGAGAGCGAGGCATCCATTACCTATTGGTTCCTGGCCTATCACGCCTCGTTTTAGATCTTACTAGCACAGGCCCCAAGGTGGGTTAAGCAACGAACATGGCCTCTACATTCTTTCCTCTCTCTTCTCTAGGCCAGCTGGCTAGGCCTCTGACTTTCCTACTCCTACCCGACAGCAGTGACAGTCAGGTAGCCTCAGGGCAATGGCCAGCAGGCACCTTCTTCTTTAGGCCATGCCTCCATAAACTGGCATCACCCTCCCCCTTCCATCCCCTCGGCGCCGGCATCGATGACATCATTCCTGCCTGACTCCAGGACCACGGACCGGAGGCAGGATCCCCGCCCAGCAAAGACTCCAAACACGTAGGCCAAGGATGACAGGGGCTCTTCCGAATTCCGAACCGGTCGGCACGGCCCACTTCAGCACAGCTCCACCTCTTATCCTGGAGATACCTTCTCATGGACACCGCACACTCTTCCCCTTCCCGATGCCCCCAGATCGAAATGGGGCTCCTCTCTCGAAAGGAAGGGAATTCCCAGGTTCTGCAATGAACCTCTGCCCCCCTCAAGGCCTGGTTCCTGCTACGCTTTGCTATATTTATCTAAAGGACAGGCGGACAGGCCTCTCCTTTTCTAAAGGCCTATTTCATTTTCCTCCTTAGACTGATCTGCTGGCCTCCTCCCCCGCCCCGAGCATCACAGGCCTCGGGGGCTAAACGCCTTTTTTCATCCGACCCCTGGGCCTGCTGCCAAAGATGCTCGATGACATCCTTCTAAATTGCCCTCCACTAGAGGTGTGCACTATAGTGCCTCCCTAGGTCCTATCCGACGGCGTTCTGCATCTGCTGACCGTGCCCTCCGCCCTTTCAGGTCCTTCGCTCGCACCGCTGGTAATCTCCCACGGTTTTCTCGCTCTGCAAATCTCCCTTCCCCGGCAAAGCGTTTTCAGGACTCCCTCTACCTTATCAGATGGCGCCCCCTCGCACATTCCCCACGGCCTAGTTCCTTCCCTCCCTTCCAGCGGCGCCCCTCCCGGCCCTGGCCTCTCCGCCGCCCGCCCCCTCACCAGCGGCTGCATCTCCGAGTGCGCGGTGGGCACCTGGAACCGGTCGATCTCCTCCATCATGGTGCCGGCGAGCGAGCGGGCCAGGGGCCGGGCGCGGCCAGGGACGCCGAGGGGACCGCGCGGGGCGGCGGCCCCAGAAGCCCGGCAGATGATGCAGACTAGGCCGCCCTGGACCGGTCGGGCGGATAGGCGGATGGAAGGATGGAGAGGCGGCGAGAGGCTCGCGGGATGACTGAGACCGGCGTAGCTCCGTGGGGTTGCCTAGAGCTACCGCGGCAGTAGCCCCGCGGAGCCGCAGGTCTTGCCTCGCCTCCTCCTCCGCCGCCGCCTCCTGTCAGCAGCTCAGCCACTGCGGTGACTCTGCAACTCCACTTCCGGGTCCGGGACACCGCCCGGATCCTGCATTATTCATGAGAAGGCGGTGTCTGGGCGCCCCAGCCCTTCCCACTTGCGGGAGCTCCTTGCGCGGAGGGCGGACTTAGCTTTCTCTGCGGAGGCGGGGCTGAGCGGGGCCAGAGGATCCCTGCGCGCCCAAGCTCCGCCTCCTCCCCGTGCCCGGAGAGGGGCGCAAGGTGCGCCTGCGCGCCCGGTGCTTGTCGGTTGCCGGGTAACCGCGTCAGGGAGGAGCTGATGCTGTTCTGCAAGGGCGCGAGGACCCACAACGTCAGCTGTCCCCGAAGAACCCTGGTGACTGGGAATTGAAGTGGAAAAGAGTCTGCACTTCCTGTGTGTGGTCAAGAAGGAGAAACTTCTCCCCAGGAGAGGAAGCGTTTTGTAGGTTTTTTTCAGGGTGTGAGGGGCTTTCTATTTTTGCCGCAATGCCTTCGAAACAGATTCGTAAGCAGGTAATGTCTTCCTGTGGCCTGCTATCTTCTGAAGACCTCTGACCTTAACCGCCAGTTATTTCCTGTTGACCTCCAACCTCTCTCTCTTGTGACTTATGGTTTGTGTTCCCACTGACCTGATTCTCCTGTTCTCTCTCACAAATCTTGTCCTCCTCTCCCAAATTTTCCTGAACCCACAGTCATTTTACCTTTAACCACATCTCTATTTTTCTTATTACTTCCATCTCTTCACAGACCCATCTTGTCTTGTCTGCCCCCTAAATCTCCCAACACTCCACTGAGTCCCTTCCTCATTCCCCTCTCATTCTTGTCCCAATGGATTTTTTTTTTTTTTTTATTCAACACTGCTGCATGGTCAGTGCAGAGCTAAGTAAGTGGGGACATTTGCCATGTGGGAACCCAGAGAGGGCATGAGAACTGCACAGGAGACACGGAATAGAACAGATTGTGTGCAGGTGTTTGGAGCAAGAAGTCAGAGAGGAAGAAGAAAAAGACGTTTTTCTAACCATGTTCCCTGCCCTCTCCTTATAAGACCCTCATCCACTTAGCCTTGTGAATGTTATGTTTCTGTCACCTGGCTAGATGTCATCCCTTTTCACAGGAGATCTGAATTACTCCCTGAATCACCACACATGATAAGCTAGTCTCAGGTTCTCAAGGAGCGTTCTGGGATATAAAAGAATGACTCTGTCTTACAGAAATTGCTTTTCTTTTCTAACATCTAGCAGAGCTTCTACTTTAAAAAACAAAAACAAAACGCTTTTCTATACTTTTTTTGTTTGTTTGTTTGTTTTTTTCAAGACAGGGTTTCTCTGTATAGCCCTGGCTGTCCTGGAACTCACTCTGTAGACCAGGCTGGCCTCGAACTCAGAAATCCGCCTGCCTCTGCCTCCCAAGNGCTGGGATTAAAGGCNTGNGCCACCACACCCGGCCGCTTTTCTATACTTAAGCCCAGGTATATTGAGGTCTGGAGAGCAAATCTGTGCCCATGATGTCTAAGACTTCACATATTTTGGTAGAGATTCTTGTAAATCAACCCTGTGCCCTCTGCTTCTTTGACACGGTCATCTACAACTGAAGAACTGATCAATCTTAGAGCTCTGTAGCCATTGAGAGGCTGTCTCTCCTTGTATTGGGCATGCCCTGGTTTTATGTTGAGGCAGAATTGTGATTTGAAGGCAGCTGACCCTTAGTTTATAGGCAGTTTGTTTTAAGTTGACATTACCAAGGTTGAGCTAGTTAGATTATAATAAAACAGATCCTTTTGTATGCTTCAGGTTTTGATAGAATTGTTATATGAATACAATGAAAACATAGAATATGTCCTCAATTACAAGGAATTCTCTGTGCCTTAGTCCAGTTGAGTTCTCCCTCCCTCCTACCCCCTAAACAGGGATCTGCTTTCTCTCAACACAGATGATCTGTCTTCCCAGCAGGTTATAGTTTGAACAGAATGAGTTTCTCCAGTCTCCTTAGGCGAAACACCAGTGACTAGCTACATTGAAAGCAGAAAGAGGTGACAGCAGAGAGGAAGGAGAGAAAACCTAGGCCAACGGGCCCTGCACACCTCAGCACCTCACCTCAGTCTGCTGGAGGGAAGGGGTATTTTAGTGCAGTGTAAATACTAGTGTGCTGTAAGGAAAGGCTAGGTTGTGCTTATCATGGTCTTGTCTCACTGAGATTCAATTTAGATCAATACTAAGCGCTAAAGTATGGGATAAGCGGGGCAGGCTTGAGACATTGTCTCTGTCTCCGTTTATACCAGCAGAAGTGTGAAGGCCTTATTCCTGGGGCTGAAGGACAGGAAGGCATGCAGGTGGGGGCAGGAGAGAGGCGTCAGGGAGCAGGACAGTAGGATTTAGACGCTCATCCTGGTAAGGAAGGAAAGGAAAGGTCAGGATTGGGACAGGGCAGAGAGAAACTCAAACTATTTGTACCTGTCACACTGATGAACAGGTCTTTGAGCGCTTTTGAAGTTCTGTGTGTGTGTGTGTGTGTGTGTGTGTGTGTGAGAGAGAGAGAGAGAGAGAGAGAGAGAGAGAGAGAGGAGGTGGCTGCTGAGACCAGAAGCATCAGATACCTCTGGAGCTAGAATTATAGATGGTAGTTAGCCACCCAAAGTAGACCCTGGGAATCAAACTCTGGTCCCCTGCAAGAGCAGTGTGTGCTCTTAATGTCCAAATCGCCTCCCCAGATCTGCTATGCAATATTTTCTCGTGCCCTCAAAGTCTCAAAAGTCTGACTGGGTTCACAGGGCCCAGATGTCCCTGAATGGTTCTGCCATCACTACCCAGTCTACTTCAGACCTTACCATTAACTTTGTGAAAACTTTGCCATCAGCACTCTGACATGCCCTCTCCCTCTAGAGTGATATCCACAGCATCTTTGTGCTGTAGGCCCTGGAAATGCTCCTGCTTCGTGGCCTTTCCTGTCTAACCCCATTTGCTTCACCTTACCCTGCCCTAAATTTCTTTTTTCTTTCTTGTGTGTCTGTTGAGTTTCAACATAGCATTCATATTTTCCTATAAAAGACTAAGCCCACTTTCTGGAAGCAGAACAGGGTGACATGCCTGCCACTGCGTAAACTTTGTTGTAGCAATGATCAAATCTGGATTCTTGTTCATTGTTGATCTCTGTAACTTGGATAAAACCTTGCACATATTTAATTATGAAAAGGAGTTGGTTGAATATTAATCTGAACACATGAGCTCATCTTTGGGAGTTTTCATCTGAGTGGGATGGGAGTCATAGCAGGGAGCTTAGTGGGGCCTGGCAAAAAGGAGATGCGTGTGTAAACGTGTTCTTCTGGGTTTCTCTGTATGTGGCTGCTCTCGCTGCAGGGCTATGAATGGTTTGGACTTTGGCTATGTGCATCTGTGGCTTAGGAGACCAAGAGGTTACCAAATCCTCCCGAGGCAGCGACTCCATCTTACGCAGTAACTGCAGATGGACTGTCTACTCTGCGCCAGGTGCCGTCCTAGGTCCTGCCGACCCTGAAAGAAGTGACACAGATTAAATCCCTGCTCCCGTGGACCTTATCTTCCACGTGGAGGTAACTTGTCAATAGAGGGATAAGTAAGTAAAAAGCATGGTGCGTTGGGTGATAGCAGGCGCCAAGAGGAGAGAAAAGCCAGGGTGATGGCACTGGGCATTTAGGGGGGCAGGTGATTATAAATTAAATAAAGAACTCAGAAAGAGCCTCACAGAGGTGAGAACAGAGCAAGGGATTTCAGAAAAGCCAGGAGGTTGGCTGGGATGGGGGGAGGATGGCATAGCAAGCATAAGTTCCCAAGGCTGGGGCCCACTCCTTGTGTTCTGGATTGGCAAGGAAGGGAGACAAGTAGTAGGAAATAAGGTCGGGGAGGTTCCTCTGGCCTGTCTTGCCTTTACCCCCCCCAACCCCAGAGTTAATCAAATAACTCACACCATATTAAATTGGTTATGATGAAACTCCATGAATCATAATTTGTAATTAAAATGCATGACTGCCAGGCACCATAAACCATGACCAGCTCCAAACATCACTGGTAAGTGCCCCAGTAACAAAGCGTCCTTCCTAAAAACGGTGAGCATGCCAGCTAACTGTGTGTTATGTGCAGGGGCTTTGCAGCGTTGCCAAACATTGCCTGGCAGCCAGACTTCTTAGTAGAAAACCAAATTAGAGTCTTCTGTGAACTCCAGTTAAGAGCTAATTTTAGTTTATGACTAACAAATTTTAGTACCCTTTATAACTCAGTTGGTTATCATTAAAAGGGAGGGAAAAAAAGGTCTGGGATTTTGCACCATTTGCTTATAAAAGCCCAAGAAAAGAGACTTCAACTTTGTGCCCTTACAAGAAACCCTCCTGGGGCAACACTCTCAGATAGTGATCTAGATGAAAGGTGACCAGGCAGGGGGAGGGCAAGAAGAGAGCATTAGGTAACCAACATTCTCTTCCTAAGCTTTTCACTTCATGCCTGTAAATCCCTCTCAATTAAACCACTCCCACCCCCAAGCCCCGCCTATAGACCTACTCTACCCAGTGCGCTGCAAAAGCCTTGTAAGCGCCCATCCCCGCCTGCCCACGCCCTGCGAAGTCATTCCCTACAGAGCATCAAAAAACAAAAACAAAACTCAAACCAAGCCAAACCAAACCAAAACCAAAAATCAAAAGACCATCTCCCCCCCACCAAGCATTAGCACACAGCAAAACCTTGCTTTAGAAAAACAAAAATCTGGGCCAGTGAGATGTGAGAAAGGAGGTTGCTGTCAAGACGGAAGACTTGAAGTCTACTATGAGAAGAACCCACGTGGTAGGAGAAGAGAACCAACTCCATGAGCATGTAGTGGCCATAAACATGAGTGCATGAACGAGCGCGGGCGCGAACACACACACACACACACACACACACACACACTAGTACATGAATAAATAAATGTAATTTGAAACAAAAACACCCAAATCTTTTCAAACTGCCAACCTAATGAGGCTGAGGCTATCCCCCATCAAAAGTCTTCAGTGGCTCCCAATGTTTTTTAAAGCCTGCTTTTTTAAAGTCTTCAAGTCTTCACTCACATAGGTAACCCTAGGATTTTTAACTCAGAGTCAGTCCCCATATCCCATTCTGCTGTCTCCTGCCCTGTTGTTGGAGAAGACAGGGCTAATGCTCACCTTCCTCTCTCTCTCTCTCTCTCTCTCTCTCTCTCTCTCTCTCTCTCTCTCTCTCTCTGCTCCTTTCTTCCACACTATGCATCATGGTTTGTAATTAGTCACCTGCTTGTGGATGTTTTTTTGTTTACAGCTGGTTTCTCAGCTCCTAACAGTGACTATCAGGTCAGAAACTTTGAATGAATGACTGAGTGTTGAAAGAATGATGGAGTATGGTGGGGGGAGGTACCATACCTCCTCACAGTGACTCTGGGGGAAACAGGAAAACCTTCTGAGAAAAATAGGAGCGTTTAAGGTATGAACAGACACATACGAATCAAAAATGGAGAATAAGAAATAACCAAAGAAGCCGGGTATGGTGGTGCACGCCTTTAATCCCAGCACTTGGGAGGCAGAGGCAGGCGGATTTCTGAGTTTGAGGCCAGCCTGGTCTACTATGTGAGTTCCAGGACAGGGCTATACAGAGAAACCCTGTCTCGAAACACCCTCCTCCCCAGAAAAAGAAATAACCAAAGAAGTGAGAGGATGGTGAAGTCAGGGCAGATCATCAGCTGCTGTCAGCCATGTGGCCTGCTGCTACAGTCAGTGGAGAAAGCGCTGAGACATGGCCCTCGGATGCAGTGACTAGGAATTCATTAAGGACTTTGCAGAGAACAACTTCAGAGGTAAACGCGAGACTGTGAACTAGAAGGCAGTGAGGACCATATGGGCAAGGATATATTTTTTTAAAAGATGAAAGTAAAACTTGAATATATTAAGCCCTGTGGCAAAGGATCCGGATGGAGTGAAGTTGAAGATAAAGGAGAGAAAAATTGAGTTATGACTTGATCCAAGTCTCTGAGAAGGTGGGATGGGATCAGCACAGACAGACGGAGGGATGCTTTGAAACAAGGAGAAAAAAGAGCGCATGCCGACGATGATAATTTTGAGGTTTCGTGGCAGGAAGTTGAGAGGGTTTTCTCTTCTCTTCCCCTAACAGTGTTACGGAATTCCTTCTGGAAGTGATAACTAGAAAACAAATTTTGCCAATGGCTGTTCCATTTTGTTATGATTACAGTCATGCTATTTTCAGAGTTATGGTCTGAGGTTTGTCATGCGCAATTATCAGATTACAAAACAGCTGTGAGTGTTTGAGGCCAGAACTCAGTCCCGTCCCACCCCCCACCCCCCATTCGCTGTGGAGCCTAGCACATTGTTAGTATTTGGGACATGCCAGGTACTTGAATAATAATGGCATGAGGCTCTCGGGCTTATCATTGGGCTTTGCAGCCTGCAAGCCGATGATGAAGAGTAATGTTGGCTCCTTGGCTCCAGCTGTGAGCAAGCCACATGAAATTGTTTCTGCCGGTTAGGAATGTGGATGGCGTGCTCAATCTTCCCAGTTCTTGCGCACTGACAGGGTGGTGTGGGAGAAGCAAGGAATGTAGCTGTTGATCAAACTTTGGTTCCACTCCTTTGAGTTGTCACCATGCTTTGGATTTGCTGGGCTTTAATGGCCTTCATTTATCTTGCTCCCTGCTTTGCGAGCCCTTGGGAATAGGAGCCAGCTTAGCTTTGTCCCCTTAGCTGTCATCCAAGGCCCTGTATCGTGGAGACTGGGTGAATGGTTAGTGGCCGAGTGAATCAGGACATGAGTGGCTAGCGGACGGTGGAGAAGTATGTGTGGCAAGACTCTGAACACTAAGTTCTTTCTGCCCTCAGAAGCTGTTCATGCCACCTTTATTCTCACAGAAGCAGCCCAATCCTGAGCACCAGAAGGAACCCTGACTCAGGTGTTTAGCTTGGGCTCTCCTCCCATTATTACTTACCTTATATCCATTTTCTTATTTACTTGTTCTTTCCATGTATCATGTATTAAGATCCATCTCCAGAATATAAATGGACCGAGTAATCTGTGGGTCCTTGAATAGACAGACACTTATGTGTATGCCTCTTGCCTTCATAATAATGATTTTATCCTCTCTCCCCAAAGTCCACAAGCCATTTCTTTTACCATTATAGGCCTAGTAAATTCTTAGGAATGTGTACTGGTGGCTTTTTTCTTCCAATAGGTTTACAGCCATATAAACCCACTGTCAACTGAAAATATTGTAAGCCAAATGCATTTACTACACATCGCTTACCAAGCATCATAGTTTAGCAACACAGTCCATTTTAGAGTGTGAGCTATTCACCCTTAAGGTCGCTTAGCTGACAGGGAGCTTTGTCTCACGGTTGCTGCCTACCATTTCAAGAAAGTATACCACATAGCACTGGCATAGGAAGGGAACAAACTTTTAAGTACTGTCTGTGCTGAATGCATATCACTTTTATCATCATAGGTTGCAAAGACAAGTCAGAGCACCATAAGTCAGAGGCTCTCTATATTGTAGGCGAGTTCTTTGAGTTGTAAAGAACAGAGCATCTCCCACGTTGGCTTAAAATAAGACAGGCAGGAGAATGCACAAAGTGTCTATGTGCAGGGAGGGCCGTGGATGGTCTCAGAAGCGTATAGCTAGCCCAGCCTGGAGTTGGAGACCATTCTGCAGCAGATGTAGAGGCCCGGGGCTTGGTCCTTATCTCAGAGCCTCGCTACTTCTTTTAGGAACTGCTCCTCTTCCCAATCAGCCAGTGTTTCATGGTCTCTGCTCCCTCATAACGTAGTGTTTCTAGTTCACAACGCCTGCTCTGGCTTCCCCTGTCGCATGAGCACCCCATCAGTATCTCAGTCTAACTACCAGTCCTCTGTGTGGCGCCAGCTCGGACTCTTAGGGAAGGGGTCTGACTGACCTTAGCCTAGTGACGCTAGCCCATGGAGTCTGCATCAGGCTCTGAGAAGAGTCCAAGCTGGAAGCAGGCGGTTTCCTCTAGAAAGAGTTACTCTTTTGTTGTGGTTTCTTTCAATGTAAAATATAACTGGGTTTACACTAAAGTAACTTTTTCGTTATTTCTGGTAAATCTCTTTCTCATGAATTGTGCACGAAGGAGCCTCAGATTTCTTCTGGTCCAGTGCCTTCATTCAGGGCTGATATTTACATTACAAAGGTTAAGTCCTTTACAAAAGCCTTTACTGCAGAACCTAAAAAAATAGCACATCTCTGTAGTGAATTTTAAGATACCATAGACTTTCTATGTAACTTGTAAAGCTGTTACTGTAGGGAACTTACATTCTTCCCACCATGAGGCAGTTAATTCCTGACTCCCCACCCACCCACCCTGGAAATAACTATAAATGTGAAAGCAATTCTAGGGCACTGGCCATGCGTAGTGCAGGACATTGATTCCTGCAGGATGGGGGACCGCCAATGTGAGTCACACATTTACCGGTGCTCTCTGCCTCATGATACTTTCCTGATCATGGCATGGGGTGTGTGGAACAGAAGACAGACTCTGAGGAGAGCACGAGAGTGCGAGGGAGAAGCTGTGGTTATTAGTGAGGGCAGGCAAAGGCTTTCAGGCAGGCCTGTAAGCATATTTACAGAATTAAAGACATCACTGTCTTAATGGATGGACAGACAGGAAATCTTAGCAGAAGCATAGAAACAATAGGAAAATGCACTATCAGAAACGAAAATTTCATTGGACGGCCTGACAGCTATCACAGTGGACTGTGTTGCTAAGCAATGCATTTGGTATCTTAGGCACATTAAAAGCATTTTGACTCACAATGTGTTTATGTGACAAAACCCTGGTAGAAGTAGAGGAACATCTGTATACATACCTTCCAGTTTGTTAGGCCTATTGAGGTGCATTCTGGGTACATGGATGAATGGAAACGATCCAATTTGCAGAACCAGAAAGAAACAAGATTTTTAAAAAAAGAAGCTATAGTAACCTGTGGGAATATGTTATGTGTATAATTGGACTTTATATGCTATTGGACTACCAGAAGGAAAAATAAAAAAGGAGGAAAAAAATCTGAAGAGATAGTTTCAGAGTTTCCCCCAAATGATGGGAAACCTTTGGGATGATAAGAAACTGATTGAGCCCAAGCAGGTTACATACAGTAGAGTCAGGCCTAGCTCCCTAATAATAATGGCTTTGAAAACCAAAGATAAAAATGAATGCATTCATAGCCTGGACTGTGCTCAGCAGTTTCCTGAGGACTGTCCTCAGAGGGGCCTGGCTGCTATAGAGTCACCGAAGGGAAGCCGTCCTCATAGCCTGGCTCACTGTTTCTTCTGCCTCGCCCAAAGCTTCAGCCAAGATTCCAGTTCACCCCACCTTGAGCTGGAAGCACTTCCTGGGGTCAGGAGAGCTGGTTACCAAGAATCTTCTGCCCAGTGCCCAAAGCACAGAGGCAATAGAGTGAAGAGCTCGCCCTTGGCCTTGGCACCCTGCTCCCTTCCCTTTTGCCTCAGTCCACACATTTGCCACCTCCCAGGAAGCCATTTTTAATCTGTGCAACTCATGCCCATCCTAGCAGTCTTGTAGTTTTTTTGCATAGATGATTCAAATCCCTACTACAAGAAAAAGAAAGACGGGGGGGGGGGAGAAGAAGTTATCTGAGATGTGGGAATGGGGAGAGAGGAAGACATACTGCTTAGAGAGAATAGTGATATAAATTATGTATTACTTCTCAATGGAATCCAGACTTGATGCAATTATATATTTAAAGCACTGAAAGAAATTACTATTAACCCAGAATTCTCTATCCAGCACCTCTCAAGAAAAAATAACAGGGCCAGTGGGACAGCTGAGCATGTAAAAGCTCTCACTATGCAGAGCTGATAACCGAGTTCAGATTCCGGAGCCCACAGTGGAAGCAGGGAACTGACTCCCAAGAGTTATCCCATGACCTCCATATGTGTGCACTTACACACACACACACACACACACACACACACACAATGATAAATAAAAACGATAGTAAAATGATCCCTCATTGAAGGTATGAAGTACATTTTCAAAGCTGATAGGATTTATCATCGTTATACATCGAGACCAAGGTGTATTGGTAATAGGAGCATAGGTAAAGGTAGGGTATATCTTCCCCAACCCTTCTATTAATTTTTAAAGGGCATGTGACTGTTTAATGTAAAAGTAATTACTATTATTGTTGTCAGTTAGTGCCCCCAATGTATGTGGAAATGAAATATGTGACAATATAGGGTAAAGGTAGTGGTGATAGATGGGATTATAATGTAAAGTTATTGTAAGTGGGCTCACTGATATATTCCTGTATTGGTAGGTGGAAGTTGAAGGCCTTGAGACTCTGTCTACAAAACAAAGCAAAATCCAATATTGTTGCATTGTGAAATGGTTTGCTATTTATTTCTTAGTAGACAGTTATTGCACTGGGGAGTGCAAAGTGGTCTGATGTTCTTTCCTGTTATTTTGTGTTGAGACCATTTCATATAGCCAAGGCTGGCCAGAAATTTGTTCTGTACTCAAGGCCAGGCTTGAACTCTTAATCCTCTGTTCTCTATATCTCAAGGGCTATCTATGCTGCCTGCATAGATAGGGTTTAAATGTGAAGACACCAAGAGAATATAAAAGATGGGAGAAATATTCTGTGTAAGCTAGGCATGGTGTACACCATAACCCCAGCACTTCTGAGGTAGAGGCAGGAAGATCAGGAGTTCAAGCCCACTCTCATGGCTACATAGTAGTTCATGGCTAGCCTGAGCTACATAAGGGTCCTGTCAATAATAATGATGATGAAGACGACGTTAACAGCCTGCAATGCAGGTGGCAAGTAGAGGAGATTATTAAACAAAGTTGGTTTCAAAACAAGAAGTAGTCACAGTTTATAACAATGAAAGATTAACTTGAAAGAGAGAGAGAAAAACCACCACAAATTGTATGTACCTACTTCTAGAACCTCAAAATATGTGAATTAAGAATCGACAAATCATGGGGCTGAAGAGATGACTGAGGGGTTAAGAGCATTAGCTGCTCTTCCAGACGTCCTCAGTTCAATTCTCAGCACCAACATGATGACTCACAACCATCTGTAATAGGATCTGACGCCCTCTTCTGGTGTTCGTGAAGGCAGAGCACTTATGTACTTAAACAAATCTAAAAAAGTAAGAAAGGAAGGAAAAAAAAAAAACACAGTTGGCAGTCATAAAGGTGTCTAGAGAAATAAGTACAGAGACAGAGATTTTTAGCATTCTTCTCTCACTGAGAGATACAGAAAGTCTGAAGAGCATGTCAACTAGCTTGACCTAATTAACGTTTATAGAACGTTACACTTAAGAACTGCAGAGTGTTCCTAGAGATCAACTGTACGCTGAGATTGAAAATAAGCCTTAATATGTTCTGAAAGATTGAGCTCCTACAGATTCTATTGAAATTTAATATATCCACCGAGGAGAAAACATTTCAGCATAGGTTAGGCAAAAGAGAGTTAAACAATACATTTAAAACAAGTTAAACAATATGTTCAGAATTTCTAAACATTAAAGAACATACTTCTAAATGATCCATGGAACGAAAACAAAAACAAAATCCACAAGAGAAATTACCTTAACAGAAAGCATAAAAATATGTAAAGTTGTGGGGTGCTGTGGAGTGGAGCTAACCAGAAATGTATAGCTTTTAAAATGCTTTGGGGCTGGTGAGATGGCTCAGCAGGTAAGAGCACCCAACTGCTCTTCCGAAGGTCCTGAGTTCAAATCCCAGCGACGACATGGTGGCTCACAACCATCCGTAATGTGATCTGGCGCCCTCTTCTGGAGTGTCTGAAGACAGCTACAGTGTACTTACATATAATAAATAAATAAATCTTTAAAAAAAAAGAAAATAAAAAAAAATGCTTTATTAGGAAGGAAGAAAGGTTTAAGATCAGTTTTCTAGGTGTCCATCTTAAGAGCATGGAAGAGGACCATGGCGGGCTGGAGAGATGATGCTCAGGACTGCAGAGTGCCTGCGGGCCACCCTTCCAAAGAACCAGCAGCGCTCCGTTCATAGCCCCTCCTCGAACTCCACCTCTGGGGGATTAAATGCACCAACTACACACATGACACGTAATAAAAACAAAGTTAATTTTTAAGAAAAGGAAGAGGCCAGGGAAAAGGCTCAGTGGGTTAAGGCACTTGTCAAGCCTGGTGACCTGGGTTCAGTGCCTAGAGCCCGCTCGGCGGAGGGAGAGAAACAGCCCTGCGAGGTGTAAAGGAACCAAACCCAAAGTAGCTGAGTCAGGACTTATACGACATCCCGTGTTCCTCTGACAAATTAATCTATTTTACCACTTCAGAGAAACTCAGAAAAAAGTTTAGTCGAGTCAGAAGTTGGTTCTTTGAAAAGAGTAATAAAGTTGATTTTTACTATTGCTTTTATTTTTGACATTATATTATTTGCCCCTTCCCTATCCTCTGGCTTAAACCCGCCCACATAACCCCCTTGGTTTCTTTCAAGTTCATGACCTGCTTTTTCATTAATTGTTGTTACATGCACATACGCATATATCCCTAAGTGCAGCCTCCTCGGTCTGTATAATGTGGCTTGTATATATGCAGCACGATTTGGTGTTGGATAACCATCTGGTGTGCTCTTCTCTGGGAAAACTCTCTCCCACGCTCAGCGCTCCTTAGTTGCCTGTCGTTCTTTGTATGGAGCTGAGGCCTGGAGGTCTTCCCACTGCTGCCTTCGGCTTGTCTGTTGGTGTCCTTGCTCAGCTCATGTTTACAGTCGTGTCAGTGAGACTTCAAGTATGTAGTTCCCATGTTACTGTGAGCTTCTCATATTACTGTGAAGCTACAACCGACTCCCTCATTCTCTGGCCCTTATGATCCTTCTGCCCCCCCTCTTCCACAATGTCACCTGAGTCTTAGCTATAGAAGTTGTTTTGTAGATGTATATACCTATTGTGACTGGGCTCTAAAACATTGATCTTTTAAACAAAATCTATCAAGATTTATCAAGGTTTTTAAAGGATAGAGTAGCCATTATCAGGTCCTATAGATATTAAACGGAGAGCAGGAGATATTATTAACAAATTTATGCAATCAATTTATCAAAAAATATATGTATATGAATATATAGAAAGATATATGGAGATGTATATAGATAGATAGATATAGACAAACTTCTTGAAAAATACAATTCACCTCAACTGACATAAGGAGAAATGGAAAATACCCCTATCTATTAAAGAAACTGAATTCATGGTTTAAAACCTCCCCCTAAAGAAATTTTAGATGTAAATACTTAGAAACAAAGAACTTAAGACTTTCTGGGCTTGGCACATGAACTCCAGCCATCCAGAGAGCTGAGGAGGGGAACCTAAGGTCAGGTCCAGCACGGACAATGAGTACTATTCTGTGGTACAATCCTGTCCTGAACAAAATAGTACTAAAGAAGCATGACAAAACCCCAGTCTTACATGGCATCCTTTTTAAAACAGAATATGATGTAACATGAGCCTGGTAGCAGAACCAAGCTATTATACAAGAAGAAAATTACAAAGTGATCCTTTGGAAACATCAATGCAAAAAAATTGACAAAGTATTACTAGATCTGTTCCAGCAATATATCAAAAGAATAGCATATTAGACCAAGTGTGGTTTGTCTCAAGAATGTTCAAGAACTCAATCAGGCTCAACATTAAAAAGAAATCAAAGTCTTTCTTGACATTAACAGAATAAAGGAGAAAATTCATATGGTGGCATCTCTAGGTTCAGAAAAAAATGTTGACAAATACAACATCCATCTGCTGTAGATTGTTATAAGGGTCAAATTGGAATGTGCACTCAAAAATGTGTGGCAAATTGAAAGATGCTATATAATACAAATCATTTTCCTCCCTGTGACACCCTGAGATTTCCAGGCTATTTTCTGACAGATGCTTCTGGGCCAGGACAACCCATTCTTCAGTTATTCACTGGGAGCCCTCAGAGGGAGCCTGGTGCCTTGCACAGCGCACTGTGCTGTAATAATAGCAGCTGTAAAGCTACATCTCTGCTGATAGCAGAGGGCTTCCCGGTGCTGGGCCCTGAACGGGTATCGAACCTGTGCTGTCTTGTTCTTACGTCAGATCCATGAGGAGGGCACTAATCTCCACTCTACAAACAAGGGACTAGACAGGATCGTGTCCAGTGGCCGCATGCAGTGTGCAGAGACTCAGGAAGCCAGCATGGCTCGCTCTGGAGATCTGTCTGCTTTTCTTCGTTCGTTCATTCATTCATTCATTCATTCATTACATCACTCACTCAGTCATTCACATTCATTCAGTCAGTCACTCATTCATTTGTTATTCATTTATTGTGTATACATGTGAGTGTCCAGGAAGACGTCAGAGGGTAACTCTGGGAAATCACTTTTTTCCTCCCACCATGGAGATCCCAGAGTCCTTTGGCTTGTCCTCAAACGTCTGTCTACTGGGTCATCAGCTCAGCCTTGAGCTCTTACTGTTCAAACTAGAAACTGCTTTGCTTTCTGCACCTGTCCCTGGGAAGAGGCACACAGAATTGGCTTTTGCCCTTGGTGTTCCCAGGGTGGCTCGGGCTGGGTTTTTATCCCCCCCCCTCTCTCACTCTGGGTTCTGGCAGCAGTTCTTTATCTTCTGAGCCGCCTCACTGGCCCCACAGACACAAACACTTGAGGTAAAAAGATATGCCTCCACTCCTGTAATGTTTTTTTCTTTATTATTTCTTTTTCCTTCTCTCTTTCAATCCTTTTTTTTCTTTCTTACCTATTCTCTCTTTCTCCCATGCTAGGGATCAAGCTCAGGGCTCAGCTAAGCTTCACACTTAGCCCTGTAACTTTTTTGTTTGTTTGCTTAAGAATTAAATGTTTCATTTTATTTTTATATTTTATTAGTGTACAAATAATTAGGTTTTATTATAGCATTTTTCGAACAAAAATTGTCTTGGTTGTATCTCTCCCTCTTCTTTTTCCTCATCTCCTTCCCCTCTCTGGTGCCCTCACCCCCACCCCTTCTTCCCATACCCTCCCCCCTGGTGCCCTCACTCCCACTTCTGCTTCCAAGTCCCATATGAGCTTTCAAGGACTGCCTCCTTTCCAATATGTCTTGTTCCCCTTGACGTCCAATCTACTTTCATAGTCTACATCCATTCTTTTTTATGTTATTATTTATGTATATAGGTGTTTTGCCTACATATAAGTCATGTGCATGCCTGGTGCCCATGGAAACCAGAAGAAGGCAGCTGAACACCTGGAACTGGAGTTATAACCAGGTGCGAGGCTCCACATGGGAACTGAACCTGGCTCTTCTGCAAGAGGAGCCAGGTGTAGTGTCACACGCCTTTAATCCCAGCACTCAGGAGGTGGAGATAGGTGGATCTTTGTGAATTCCAGACAAGCTTGTTCTACAAACTGAGTTCCAGGACAGTCAGCCCTATCTCGGAAAACCAAACCAAACAAAGCAAGTTGAGAAACACACATTATATCTATCTCGATCATCTTTATCATCTCCATCATCTCCATCTCTGTCTCTCCTGTATATGTTTGCCAGGTGGGTAGCACACACCTTAATCCCAGCACTGGGAAGGCAGAGGCATGTGGACCTCTTGTGAGTCTGAGGCCAGCCAAGGCTCCACAAAGAAACCCTGTCTTGAAAAACAAAAAAGAACAAAAACAAAAGAGCAGCCAGTGCTTCTACTGCTGAGCCACCTCTCCTACCCCTGTCTTTAATAATATGCTTTGGAGAGCTTTCCACAATACATAAATATGTGCACCTTTAATTGTTCAATAGTCGGCTCTTTAGTGAATTATTAGTTATATGTACAACATATTTTTGTTGTTTTTTGTTGTTGTTTTTGGAGACAGGATCTCACTATGACGTTCTGGTTTTCCTGGAACTTGTTTTGTAGATCCAACTGGCCTTGAACTCAGAGATCCACCTGCCTCTGTCTCTCAAGTGCTGGAATTATGCCACCATGCCTGGCCACATACAATGTATTTTTCAGTGTGCACACATTTAGAATAATTAAGTTGAGCCGACTAGTATATGTTACCTCACAGTTTACCTTTAGTACATATATTAATAGTTAAAATCGACTCTTTTAACACTTTTCAGGAACACTAGTCAAATGTGGGTAAACACACCTCCTCTCTTACCACCAAAATATATATATATATATATATATATATATATATATATGAAAAAGAAAAGACAAATATGTAAATGCAGTTAACACTGGCTGCTCTTGCAGAGGACCGGGCTCTGCTCCCAGCAACCACGTGACAGCTTACCACCACCCACAACTCCAGTTCTGGCCTCCCCAAGCAACAGGCACATACAGAGTACACACACACACACACACACACACACACACACACACACACACACACACACACACACACACACACGTACGTGTACAACGCGTCCAAAGAACTCATAAATGTATGACAAAAGTAAGAAATACAAAGAAATACATCATTAAAAAAAAAACCAGTGCCTTGTAAACTACCATCACCATGTTCTGAAACGATAATTCTTTCTTAATATAACACACTAACCTATTGAATTGCTAAACTTTGCTGTATGTATGTTTTGTAGGTGTGTGCATACAAGTAGAAGCTAGTGGCCAAACTTAGGTGTTGTTCCTTGGGGCAACCTGTTTTTGGTTTTTGTTGTTGTTGTTGTTGTTGTTGTTGCTGTTGTAATTTGAAATAGAGTCTCTGTGTGTAGCCCTGGCTGCCCTGAAACTCTCTTTGTGGAATAGGCTGGCCTTGAACACAGAGATCTGCCTTCCCTTGCCTCCTGACTGCAGACATGAGAGACAGCTGTGGCTGGTAGGAACTGAACTCATCTGTTTGGTTATGCATCCAGCCTTTAATGGCTGAGCCTCTTTCTTGCCCTGATTTATATATATATTTGTGACTGAATTTCTCATTAGGACCTAGGGCTCACTGCTGTCTCTTCCACTCCACTAAAAGATCACAGTCATGCACTACCGTGCCCTGTTTTTTAATGTGCATTCTGGGAATTGAATTGGATCCACATTTTTTCACACCAAACACTTTATGGATTGGACTATAGCCTCGGCCCCAACTTGCTTCATTATATTTCACTAGGTGCTTCTTGATGAATATTTAGCAGTATTGTAATAATGCTGCAAGTGCATTTGACTTACAAAGTACCCAGTTTTCAAGAAGTAGGAGGCATAAGATGTATGTATAAAGTTTCTATGAGAAAGACTCACATGAAGTTACTGAACTGAGGGGTATATGAATTCTAAACATTTTAAATTTAATTTTATGTGTATGGAGGTTTTGTTTGCATGCAATACTTGCATGCCTTTTGCCTGTGGAGGCCAGAAGAGGACATAGGATCCCCCCTTGAGATGGAGTTACAGACAGATTTGAGCATCTTGTGGGTGCTGGGAACTGAGCACTGATCCTCTGGGAGAGCAGCTGTGCTCTTGTGCTCTCAGCCGTCTTTCCAGCCCTGGGATACATGCAGTTTTCCATTTGGGTATGTATTACCAAATTGCCCTCAGAACATTGGCATCAAGTCATCCCCTCAGACAGTGTATGATGGTGCTCGTTACCCTGCCTAGCACTGTTCCCAAACTCAAGGCCTCTCATGAAGCACTTACTGTGTGCCTTCCGTGTGCACTCAGCTCTGGGATTTAAAATGCACTCGTTGTAGCTGGATAAGGATGTGTTGGTGAATTGCCATTCCTTTGAGACTGAGAGCATCTACCCTTTTAGAAACTGAAGCTGCGAGCTGGTGAGATATTTAGTTTTAATTTAGCTTAATGGAAACCTGTTAGTGAGTTTTAAAATAAGGACCAAGACAACTGGAATGGTAAACACAGTTCCTTGGGCTCTAGGAAAGAGGAAACAGTATCTGTGGTTTGCATGCTATGAAGAGCCCCTCTTCCCAAGAACAATCATGTTGCAGCACTGACTTCTGCAGTGACACATGAGCTGCTGAAGACTGCCATTCCCAGAGTGGGTGCTTCCTAATAGGCAAAGGCCCATCCAGACCCCACCCGGCATGGCCCCAGGCAGAGCAGGTTCCACACCAGGAGTGTGCTGCTGCCCCCACTGTGTCAGACAGGCTCCACAGTCTGTGCATCTGCTCACTGAATCATCAACACAAGCCTGATTGCTATGAGGCGTGTTTTAAAGACGAAAGACCCTGAGGTCTGGAGACGACAAATATTTCTCCTAGAATCAGAGCCATGGAATTAGCCTGCAACATGGTGGACACTCAAGCTAAGGCTGACTTCAAAGCACACTTTGTCTCCATGGCTCTATCTAATTGCACCCCCGTTTTAAAAATGATAAGAAATGGCTTACTTCTTCTCCCTCCTCCTCCTCTTCTTTGTCTTCATCTTTGTTATTGTCATCTCCTTCTCCTCCCTTCCCCCCCCTCCTTCTGCTCCTTTTTCTTTTCTTCTGTTGAGTCAGGGTTTTACTGTATAGCAGCCCTGGCTAGCCTGGAGTTCACTATGTAGACCAGGTTGGCCTGGGCCTCAGAGATTGAGATCTGGCTGCCTCTGTCTCTGAGCACGAAGATTAAAGTCGTGTGCTCTTACTCCTTTTTTACTTTTAACTTTTGTTTTACTTTATTTTTACTTTTTTTTTTTTTTTACTTACTTTTCACTTCTGAAGACTTAAGAATTTTTAAATTTCTGGGTGTGCAGTGGTGCAGTGGTGGCTCACTCCTTTAATTCCAGCATTTGAGAGGCAGGGGCTGGCAGATCTCTGAGTTTGTGGCTAGCCTGGTCTACAGAGCAGTTCCAGGACATCCAGGGCTACACAGAGGAACCCTGTCTCGAAAAGCGAAACAGCAACAACAGCAACATTTTAAATTAACTTCTTTACCCCAAATTATGCCCAGGGACACCTAGGGTACTAATACTGTATCAAAACAGTCAGAAATCAAATTAATTCTAAGTGCTGATAAACACACAGTAGGTGGCAATAGCGATGATCACTTACAATGACTAGGACTTTGTGAACGTCGTTTATTGAACTGTTCTCAAGAGCCTTGTCTTTAAGGTGAGTTGTTTTACCTGCGTTGTACAGAGCCCTTGAGGAGCAATGCAGTGACTGCCTGGCGCTCCACAGAGTGCTGCCCCGTGTGTTCTCAGAGCCAGCTAAGGCGGAGGATGTGGTCAGCGGCCTTCCACCTGCTCTTCCCCACTCCTCTCCCGTGTGTGCATTGTACCAAGTGAACAGATCTTCTGGTTCATTGCTGCTATAACGAGGAGGTCTCATTAGCTGTCTTGTTCCTTCTCAGTTCCTGTCCACAGCTCTGGAAACCGTTTTCCTTTCTCTGGCTTCCTCAAGTATCCTAGAGCACACTGGGGCTACACTGAAGGCTCAACTGGAAGGCCAGTACTGGAAGCTAGATGAAGCCAAGAAATATATTTTTAAAGGTTTATCATTCTTAATTATCTGTATATGTGTACTTGCACATGGATGCAGGTACATGGATGCAATGCCTCTGGCCCTGGAGCTTCAGACACTTGTAAGCTATCTAATGCTAGAGCAGGTAGACCTGTCTCAGAACAGTCTTAAAGTAAAGATCATGCAAATTGGGGCTGAGCCAGTTGGCTCAGGTGATCCAGTATTGTGCCTGAGGAGAAAGCTGGTGGTGTACAGGGAGAGGCAGCATCTTTGTTTGTTTTGAGACAGAGTCTCTACATCGACTAGGCTGTTCTGGAGCTCTCTCTGTAAACCAGATTGGCCTTGAACTCACAAAAATCGCTTCCCTCTGCCTCCTAAGAGCTGAGATCAAAGGCATGGGCCACCCTGCCTGCTGAAAGGGAGCATCTTAACCAGGGAGGCTGGCCTGAGAGAAGGGTGTTAGTTGTGGCCAGCTTTCATGGCTGGTGGTGTTGAGGTAAAGGAGCAAAATGCTTGGTGTAAAACAGAAAAGTCAGGTGACTCAGGAAATGGGCCACATAACATGGAGAGAAGACTTTTTTTAAAAAAAGAATTAATGTGCCGGGCAGTGGTAGTGCATGCCTTTAATCCCAGCACTTGGGAGGCAAAGGCAAGCAGATTTCTGTCTCAAACCCTGTCTCAAAAAAAAAAAAAAAAAAAAAAGAAAGAAAAAGAAAAAGATTTGTTTATTTATTTTATCTGTATAAGTGCACTGTCGCTGTCTTCAGACACACCAGAAGAAGGCATCTGATCACTTCACAGATGGCTGTGAGCCACCGACTTAGAACTTCTAGAAGAATGGTCAGTGTTCCTACCCGCTGAGCCACCTCTCCAGACCCTTTTTACAGAAATTAACTATTAAATGTATGACAGACTACAACACTTCATTGTCCTTTTTGATGACAAAAATGTTTAGATAGGATGTAATCGTGGGTCACCATTGTCCTAGGTGCACCTATAAACACCTTACTTTTTACAGGAGAGTCTCCTGTAGGATGCTACAACTCCAGAAGTCATTTTATGTGGAAGTTTCCTAGGGAAGACTGCACAGGAACTCCATACCTAAACTCCAGACACAAAGGTTTAGTGTCTGACCATCAGACAAACAGGTCCAAATCCCTGCTTATGCGGCTCTGTCTGCTCACGCCTGAGAGTCCTCTAAGTGACTGAGGATGACTATGGGAAGGAAGGGAACGAGGTTATGGCAGAAGGCTTGAGCTGCCTTTCCTAAACTGGGGGGAGTTCTTGGAGACTGTAAATGGAGAGAGTGACATGATCAGATTTACCTGTTGGGAAGACTATAGTTGACTACGAGTATGGCCTCAGATTGTGTTCATTTGGGGTCAGCTGCTCTGTCTCTCTAATCTTCGTTTCCTCATCTGTAAAGGAGGGGTAATGACCCCATAGGCTGATTATAAACATTAAATGCAGTAACATACACAAGTCGATTAGTGAATGGCTATTCCCAAAGCAAATGTCCATTAGCTTAAAATGGTGTTAATGATACATACTGGAGTTATGAGAAATAATATATGGTGTTATTGAGAAACTGGAGACAGGGAAACCAAATGTAGTTAGTCAGTAAGAATAGTAGGATGTTCAACTGTGGAGGCCCTCAGGCTGGGGCATGTAACTTAGCACTAACACCAGGGTTCTGTTGCTTGCCACAGCGGGCTGGGTAGGCTTCTTCCCAGCTCACTCTTAGAGCTTCAAGTGACCATGCAGAGTAGCCGGCCCTCGGGAAGGGGTGCCTCTGATCAATAGCGGAAGACAAGTAGGCCTCTTGTGCTGGAATTTCTAAGCCACCTCCCATACATACTGCAGTATTGTGATTCTTCTCATAGAGCTGTCTCTTTTTGTAAACCAAAAGAAACAATGGAGGGTCTAATTAAAGCCTAATTGGGTCCTTAATCTCACAACAGCCAGTGTGGTAATAGAAAGCAGAAGGGAGCTTGCTCAGAGGGAGGTAGGAGAGGAGAGGGAGGTAGGAGAGGAGAGGGAGGTAGGAGAGGAGAGAGGGTAGGAGAGGAGAGGAGGTAGGAGAGGAGTTAGCGGGAGCAGAGGCTAGGTGAGTGGGTTTGGAATAGGCAGAGCCATCAGAGCAGGTAGGAAAGAAGAGCTGATGCTCCTGGCAGAAGGAACAGTAAAAGCAAACATGGAGATGCAGGAAGGCCCTGGCCAGGCTGGGAGCTAGGAGTAGCCTTGAGACATTGCACCTCAAAGTCCAGCTGTAGGAGATGGGGAGGCTGTGGTGGAGACGTGGGGGCAGACTGATGGAGTGCTGAGGCCCAGGGAAGGAGCCTGGGCTTTCTTCTTCTGTGGTTTGATGGCTTCTGGAAGCAACCATCAAAAGTTTCTCAGGAATTCAGGCTTGTCTGTCTCAGGCGTCTCCTTCTGAAGGACCAAGGGCCCAGAGTGGCAGCTTGACATTCAATCTCCTTTGCCATGGTTGGGGAGTCAGGGCTGCAGCTGATTTCATTGGCCTGTTTTGCATTTATTATAGTGTGGCTTTTATAGTGTGTTAATTGAAATATTTCCAACTGCCAAAAGCAATCACACTCAAAGTGCCTTGTCAGTTCTTTCATTGCCAGATAAATGTTTTACAGACACTTTCAGGGCAGTGGTAACTACACATCCACAGGGCCGTGGTAACTACACATCCACAGGGCCGTGGTAACTACACATCCACAGGGCCAGGGTAACTACACATCCACAGGGCC
>NC_034611.1:47362848-47418060 GCF_900095145.1 Mus pahari
GGCCGGGGTAACTACACATCCACAGGGCCATGGTAACTAGACACATCCACAGGGCAATGGTGACTACATACCCACAGGGCAGGGGTGACTACACACCCACAGAACAGTGGTGACTACACACCCACAGAACAGTGGTGACTACACACCCACAGGACAGTGGTGACTACACACCCACAGGGCAGTGGTGACTACACACCCACAGGACAGTGGTGACTACACACCCACAGGGCAGTGGTGACTAGACACCCACAGGGCAGTGGTGACTAGACACACCCACAGGACAGTGGTGACTACGTACCCACAGGGCAGTGGTGACTACACACCCACAGGACAGTGGTGACTACACACCCACAAGGCAGTGGTGACTACACACCCACAGGACAGTGGTGACTACACACCCACAGGGCAGGGGTGACTACACACCCACAGGGCAGTGGTGACTACACACACACAGGGCAGTGGTGACTAGACACCCACAAGGCAGTGGTGACTACACACCCATAGGACAGTGGTGACTACACACCCACAGGGCAGTGGTGACTACACACCCACAAGGTTGTGGTGACTACACACCCACAGGGCGGTGGTGATGACACACCCACAGGGTGGTGGTGATGACACACCCACAGGGCGGTGGTGCCTGCGTCTTGTGTCTAGTTCCGGCTGGTGGCTTGGATGGTGACTGGCCCTTCAGTGCTCTTTTGTGGTGCTTCCATCCCGTTTCCTTAGAGACTTGAGGCTCTTCAAAGGAAGGCTCACAGGGCCTAGCTTCAGAGATGGGTTTGAATCCTGCTGCCTGCCTGCCCTCCCAGCCTGAAACCCAGCCCAGGCTGGGATGTGCTGTTTTCCCTACAACCCCCCCCCCTCCTCACCATGCACGCTTTTCCCAAGGACCCTGTCATGGAAAGAGCTGTGACAGCTGCTCTCTCTACCTCCTCTGTCCTTCATGTTAGATTTTTTTTTTTTGGTCATTGTCCCACTGTTTAGGGCAGTGCACAGTGAATAAATAAATGCTCCATAAATGTTATTCAAGTTGAGTTGGGCATGTGGCTTATATTAGACAGTTTCTGTGCTGCAACAAATACTGGAGACAGTATTTGAAGAAAAGAGGTGGTGCTGGTGTTGGTGCTGGTGTTGTGGTTGTGATTGTGGTTGTTGTTGTTGGTGGTGTTTTGCTTTGTTTCAAGACAGGGTTTCTCTGTGTAGCCCTGGCTGTCCTGAAAGTCACTCTAGACCAGGCTGTCCTCGAACTCAGAAATCTGCCTGCCTCTTCTGCCTCCCAAGGGGTTAAAGGCGTGCCCTACCACTGGCTGGCTAGAAAAGAGGTTTATTTCAGCTTACAGTTCTGGAGAGACTTGGAACATTGCTCCTGCATCAAATCTGCTGATGTGAGGACCACATGGCAGGGCTAGCACCGGAGGGAAGAGAAACATCAGGAGTCAGAAGCAAAGGGAGGAGAAGCTGGACTTGCCCCTCTTAGAATCATTCTCTCTG
Organism: Mus pahari; assembly: GCF_900095145.1. Classification (NCBI taxonomy): domain Eukaryota; kingdom Metazoa; phylum Chordata; class Mammalia; order Rodentia; family Muridae; genus Mus; species Mus pahari. Next base: position 47,364,343 of record NC_034611.1, read on the forward strand.
AGAACTACCAAGGTCCAGGTTACAGCACGACTTTTTTGCCTTCTGAAGACATGTCCTCAGCGTTCCAAGAGCTTCCCACTAGGGCCCATCTCTTAAAGATCCTGTTGCTCTCCAGTCCCCAGCCTGGGGACCAGGCCTGTAACATGTGAACTCTGGGAAGACATCCAAACATAGACTCTTGGGAATAGGACCCTTCATTGTTTTCACTTAGTTGTCTATGGGTATTTTGTCTGCATGCATGTCTATGTACCGTGTGTGAGCCTGGTGCCCTCGGAGGTCAGAAGAGGTGCTGGACCCCTTGGAACTAGAGTTTCAGATGGCTCTAAGTCTCCATTATGGGTCCTGAGAACCAAACCCAGGTTCTCCAGAAGAGCAACAGTGCTGCTAACCAGTGGGTCACCTCCACGCCCACCACTCCCGTGCCCGAATGTGCTAACCAGTGGGTCACCTCCACTCCCACCACTCCCATGCCCGAATGTGCTAACCAGTGGGTCACCTCCACGCCCACCACTCCCACGCCCGAATGTGCTAACATTTAGAATTGGAGGTTATCATGTTCCATTCTGTACCTTCCAACAAGGAGACTGAAGCCTAAAGAGGAAAATGTTTTCCCAAGGTCATCCTCACCAGTGATGCTGATGACAATCCTTGATCTAGTCTGTAAATCGTCTGCTTCAGCTTTCCAAATTCAGTGTTTGAGCATTTCAGGTATCGGGGATATAGTAACATTCCAACCAAATAAATATGTGCTCATAGGGGTTTATATTTACCCCAAACAAGTGTTTATGAAAATAAGGTGGCTTTGAAATTACCCTATTTCCCAGCTCGGTGCTGAGCCCTTCATATGTACCCTTTTCCTGCCTCTCTATCTCTAGTGCTAAGCATACAGTGTATACCACCATGCCTGTTGGCTTTGCATTTGTTGGTTTGCTTGATTTTTTTTTTCTTTTTGACATCTCATTATGTAGCCCTGGCTGACCTGGAACTCACTGTGTATACCAGGCCACAAAGATCCCCTTTTTTCTGCCTCTTGAATGCTGGGATCAAAGGTTCTACTATGCTCTGTTCATATGTGTTTGCAACACATGCACGCGCGTGCGCGCGCACACACACACTCATGCCACAGCACTTATATGGGAGTCAGAACACAAGTTTCAGGAGCCTCTTCTCTCCTTCTATCCCGTGGGTTCCAGGGGTTAACCTCATGTCACAAGGCTTATAAACAAGTGCCGGCCCACCAGTCCTGGAGTGATGTGGTATAGGAGGTGAATCAGGGTTTCATGCATAGCATTCAACACTGACCAACAAAGCTACATCCTCAGGTCTTAGCATATACTCGAAAATATTTGTTGAACTAGTTACAAGGAAGAAATTCCCACTGCTAAGTTTTCCTGGGTTACTCTTCATAGATTAGTTGTGGTGGCCCCACAATGGTTTCTGAGAGTTGAGAGAGCTCCAAGCCTTGTGCTACAAAGTCCTTGGGAGGAGCTTCCTGGTGGCATAATTCATGCTATTTCTCATTGTTTCTCCTGTGACTCACACACCTTCTGCTTTTATCTTCCCTTTAGAGTGTCACTGTAACCAGAGGAGCCAGGAAACGAGTAAGTGCTGCGACCTCCAGTCACCTCACAAGATGTTAATGGCAGTTTTTTCTACAGAAAATATTACATATGCATTTTTAAGAAGATTTGAACGGAAGAACCTTAAACTTACACTTAAGTTACTACCCCTGGATGGCCTTTCATTTCACATGCAATGTTTTATCTTCCCAGATATTTTTATATTTATACAAAAGTATATATTTATTTTTAAATGTAATAAAACAGTTTTATTTTATGACCTGTTTTTCACATAAATATTTAGAGTACCATTCATTGCTAATACACTTTATTATATTATTTGAAATTAATTGCATAATATTTAACCATATGTCCCTTAAGGCCATACCATAATGTGCTCCACCATGCCTCCCTTCAGAGGAAACATGTGGACATTTGCTCTTTTCCCTACTGTGACCAACCTTCTGGCGGGCAGTCACACGCCCAGATCTCTCTGGGCATGTCTTTGGTTACTTTCTTCTTGTAAATTTCTGCGTATAAAAGTTGAGTCCAAGAATATAAACAGTTACTGGGCTTGGGTAGATCCCCCACATTACTCTTGGGAAAGGCCCTGCCCACTCCTGGAAGCCTACCTTCCCCACTGTTCTCGGTTGTAGCTGTCTTATTGTGTTCTATTGTGGGAGAAAACAGTATTGCTTTGTTCTGAATGTCTTTGTTAGTAAAGATAAATCCATCAAACACCCATGGCCTCTTTGGCAAGGTATTTAACTCTATCAAGCGAGGCAGAACTTCAGTCCTTGACTTTTTTTGGCTTAAAGGAGCAAAGTACAAGACAGTATTTGTTTTACAAGTCATTTTTTAAAAAGCTAATCTTGATGGGGCCAAATACAAATTTGGAGAGCAGTGGTTGGTGAACAGCTTGGCCTCTGGCTGTCTAAGCGCTTTGCATAAAGCCCTTGGCAGCTAATCATGGACTTCAGCATCTAGGCTTTGTCCAATAGGCAATAGGAGGAGCCGGTTCTTATGATGCCTTGCTTCGGACAAAGGTCCAGCACAGTATTTAAGGAGAACCATAATCCCAGGAGAGAGGTGGCTATGGTCTTCCAGGCACCGAGAGCCCTGACAGGTCCTTCGGAGTCTTCCATAAGTGGTCTGTCTGTTGGACATTTTGTATTCTGTGCACAAAAGACAGAGCTTGGCTTCAGGAAGGACTTGTGAGGAAGGGGCTGCTGCAGCACCAGGGGCTTGTCCAAGCAGCTCAGCACTCCTGACCCCATGGTGGTTTTGTTCAGGATGAAGATTCAGGGACTGACGTGGGAGAGGGAACTGATGAATGGTCCCAATCCAAAGCCACCGTGCGACCCCCTGACCAGCTGGAGCTGACTGATGCGGTGAGTGAGCAGCCTCCTACACTTCTCCTCCCCTCCTGCTTCCCTAGTGCCAATTAGAAACCTCCACAGAGCTCACAGGTACCTGGGGCCCTAAGCCTCAGAGATGATGGGAGGGAGGGCGGCCTTTATGTATGATGTTTTTGGGGTTTCTCTCCCTCAGGAGTTAAAGGAGGAGTTCACTCGGATCCTGACAGCCAACAACCCACACGCACCCCAGAATATTGTCAGGTACAGCTTCAAAGTAAGTCATCACCTCCTGGGCAGGGCCTTGAGATCTGTTTGAAGCAACACTGACTGAGCATTGTAAAAGCTCCTGGCTGCTTTACAAGAGATCACTTGTAAACTGAGATCCTTGGCCAGAAATCTGGGGTTTTACGAGGAGGGTTCCAGAGATGTTTGAGGCTTTTTAAAATTTTAGGACATTTTATTTGGAGTGTGTGTGTGTGTGTGTGTGTGTGTGTGTGTGTGTGTATGTAGAGAGGGGGGGAGCTCACTTGTACAAAAAAGAGAGAAGACGGGAATAGGAGACAGGTGCATGGAAATCAGAGGTCAGAGGACAACTTTCCAGAGTTGCTTCTCTTTCCATCTTGTCGAGCCAGGGGACCAAACTGAGGTTGTCAATCTTGAAGTGCCCCCTCACTCGTCCCCTAAACCATCTCCCAAGCCCTTTTGAAATTTCTTTGTGAATATCCCTAGACAGCTTGCTGATTTCAAAGCCTTCAGTACCCTGACGAGTTTTTGTCTTGTAGTGCTGGGAACTGCATCCATTAAACCTAGAGCTTTGCATACACTGATCAAGCACCCTCCCATTGAGCTACACCCCCCAACTTCTGTTGTTTCACATCCCCAGTATATTTTTGTTTTCAGGAGTATTGAATCATTTAAAGGAATATATTGGAAAAATGCCTTTCTGATATACAGAGCACATTTTCACCAACACAAGCAGTTAGATCTTCGGAAACTTAGCTTTTTCTCCAGCCAAACACCTGGGTAGAGTAGAGTCCTCTCTAGAAGAGACGTCGGCCTCAGATCCACACAGAATCTTCCCATCTGAGAGGAATTCCAGCAGACTCTGGGCAAAGAGTCTCTTGATATGACAGGCAGGCAGGCAGGGGGTTGACTCCCAGGGCCGTCCCTCAGTAACCATGGTGTGAGCAAGTTCTTAGTAGACACACCCACAGCAAGTGTATTAGAGATAACACTGTCTTACGCCACAGCGGGGGTTATCTCCCGTAAGGACTGAAGAGAATTCCAGAGTACTGGGGAGCTAAGGTGGAAGTCATGCCTCTGTTTCCTGTTTTGCTTTGGGGCTTTATTTGGTTACATTCCTACTGTGTGCCGGTGTCAGATCCTATATGAGGTATTTTTACATAAAATTATCACAGACAACCCTCATGTTTCTTTGATAATACAGAAACTATTTAAAAAGAAAGTATTCTTTGTTAGATTCTGATATTAAATTACATAAAATGAACAGCAAATGTCACACAACCTCTATTAGAACTAGATTTGAACTAGTTTGTCTAATTCCTAAGCAAAGTCATATTGCTTCTTTAAACAATTTTTGCCAGGCGTAGTGGCTCACACCTGCGGTCACAGCACTTGATAGGGAGACAGAAGCAGGCAGATGAGTGAGACCCTGAGGGTAACCTCGGGGACATCCGCACGGTAGACCCCGTCTCTGCAAACAAACAAAGCAGCATTGGGGGGGAGGGGGGGTTAAGATATAATAGATTCACATAGTACACGTTTCAAAATATTCAAAAATGGTGGAAGGTAACCTTCCCCTGTCCCTTGTCCTTTTCCCAGGGAGAGGACACACAGCTTTTTATTTGTTTAATTTTTGAGACAGGTTCTCCCCATACAACCCAAGCGAACCTTGAATCCATGATCCTCGGAGTGTTCTGGGTTTACCCATGTGTGTTGTCAATGCCTGCGATGTTTGACTCCTTTGTTTACGGATGGGTTTGTCGGGGGTACATGCCCCCCAAATCACCCATTTAAAACTGGCAACGATGGCTCTTAGCTATCCACAAATGATGCAGCTCTCAACACAATTCATTTCCAGGCTCTCTGCCTCATGGTTTCATGAGGATAGCCTTGAGCTGAGTAGCTGAGGATAGCCTTGAGCTGAGTAGCTGAGGATGGCCTTGAGCTGAGTAGCCGAGGATGGCCTTGAACTGAGTAGCCGAGGATGGCCTTGAACTGAGTAGCCGAGGATGGCCTTGAACTGAGTAGCCGAGGATGGCCTTGAACTGAGTAGCTGAGGATGGCCTTGAGCTGAGTAGCTGAGGATGGCCTTGAACTGAGTAGCTGAGGATGGCCTTGAACTGAGTAGCTGAGGATGGCCTTGAGCTGAGTAGCTGAGGATGGCCTTGAACTCCTGATCCTCCTGCTTTTGCTCCTGAGTGCTAGGATTACAGGTGTGGACCACCAGGCCAGACTCAGGACACTTGATTTTCCCCACAGGAAGCTCCATTCCTCACACTGTTACCGCTCAACTCTCCATCTCCTTCAGCCCTGGGAGCACTGTTATTTATTTATTTAATTAATCTAGATTTGCCTGTTCAGGTCATGTCTGGTGATGGATCCTAACTTTGTGGTCTTGTGTGACTGGCTTCTCTCATTCTCCATGACATTTTTCAATTCTCCTATGTTATAGCAAATGTCAATACCTCATGTTTTCTTACTGCCAAATAATACTTCATGCTATGAATATGCAGCATTTCCTTTATCTGTCTATCAATTGATGAACATTTGGATTGTTTGTTCTTTGGGTAATTCTCAATAATGCTGCCATGAACATCTGTGTGTGTCTTTGTGAAACTATGTCACGACCATACTGTTTTGTATTCAGATTGTGTAGTCAGCCCTCCACAAAGATGCTGAAGCAAATCCTGATGTGTTTCTCAAAAGATGCTAATCAAGAGTCTTTCTAATGGCTTACCTGGGGCAGCTTTCCAAGATTGGGAGGGAGCTGCCTTTCACTCCCTGAAGCCATGGTAGACCGTGGCACAACTTCCTGTCCTGGCATTGGGAAGAGGGGTTCTCTGGGACTCGGTGGGCAGGCTGTGGCAGGAACACTGCAGACCAGGTGTTCCCTCTCAGTTTCATGTCCTCCTCTTGCTCTTCCTTCGAGTGAGCCACCATCTGCCTCCCGAGAAACCTCACCTTGCTTATGCTTCCAGTGTTTCTTTGACCTGCCACATTCTCCCACACAGCCTGTCTCTATCTTGTTGGTCCGGGAAGGTCCAGTTTTAGGTTCCAAAAGCTGCTACTTTCACCGATGTGCTAAAGAATCTGAATTCCATCACCAAATTGAAGTCTTACTGAGTGTCAGTACTGATTACGACGTGTTAGGCGTTGCGTTAGTGGACTGCTTTCATTTGGATGCCATTATTTTATTTGATAGAAGAAGAAACTAGGGCCAGGAGGGTTATGATAAGGTCATGACAACAATAAGGAGCAAACTAAGGAGCTAAGCCCAGTTCTGCCACCAAGCACCACGCTCTAACCACCACACTTTCCCATCCCCCATCCATCTGAGTAACTGAGAGGGATGACTTCTAAGGCAGGGCTTTCCAACCCTGATTGTGGATTGAGACAGTGAACTCCCCAGCCCTCCAGCCCACGAGGGGCTGCTGTAGAAAGCCGGTGCTGGTCTCCTCTGGTATGACTTTTATTTTTTTAAACCTTAGGATGCTCTACAGATACAATTATCTTCCAAATGATGCAAAATGGTTGAACAGAACTGTTTTAAAAGAAGGAAGGGGGCCTCTAGTCTCCAATACCATTTTCGTGGTTGCTATGAGGCTAATCAACAAGGAGATGTCCACAGGAACTCCAGACCATAGGCTTTGTGAAATCAGGAACTGTGTCTGTTCGTCCTCAGCTTTATATCCTGGGCACCTAGAAAATAGTTGGCACGTGGTACCTGCTCAAAAATTATTTGTTAAATGAACAAATACGGTTTCCTGGGCTTGAAGCCCAGCCCTGCTTCTCATCTGCTATGTGACCTGGACAAGTGCCAAACCTAAACATCTCTGGACCTCTGTGGTCCTCTTGGACAGAAGTCGGAGCATTAGAGATTTGGTTGTCTCTGATGTACTGTTTCCTCTAACATCCACTAAAGTGGCATGGTGGCAAGGTCATGCCAGGTGTGTTAGATGATTATGTCTGACCTGCCCAAGGTCTGTGATGAGGCAGGTGAACTGGAATTCCTTGGCATGGATGTAGGAGGCAAGGCACCTAAGCTGGCAGCGATCTGTAGTGTGAGCCACTTCAGGCTGGAAGCTGAGTATATTTAAAAATAAGTCTTCGAGGCTGGGCATGGTAGTTCAGACCTTTAACCTCAGTGCTTGAGAGGCCGAGCCAGGCAGCTCTCTGGGTTTGAGGCCAGCCTGGCCTACATAGGGCATTCCAGGCCACTGTGGGCTATGTAGTGAGACTCACTCTCAAAAAAAAATTTTTTTTTTAATTTTTTTAAAGTCTTTGATGAGAGCTTTAAAAAAAAACTTATTTGTCTTTTCTTTTTTAAGCAAAAATGCGACGAAAAAAATCTTGTTAACCAAGGATTAGGAATTATAGTTCCTGTAATGAAGGTGAACTGGAAGCTTTAGAGCAACAGTTCTCAACCTGTGGGTCTTGACCCCTTTGGAGGTCAATTGACTCTTCCATAGAATTGCCTGAGACCACTGGAAACACAGCTATTTACATTATGATTCAGAACAGTAGCATAGTTACAGTTATGAAGTAGCAACAAGAATAAGTTTATGTTTGAGGCTCACCACATGAGGAACTAGCTGCATTAAAGGGTTGCAACATTAGGAAGGTTGGGATCCCTGCTTTGGAGAACTAAGGGAGGCAGCATTCTGACACCAGCCCTCGCTGGGATCGCAGCTCTGATTTAGGCACTCTCTTTTCAGGAGGGCACATATAAACTTATTGGTTTTGTGAACCAAATGGCGGTTCACTTCAGCCAGGTGGGGAACCTGATACCCAAAGACTCGGATGAAGGCCGTCGCCAGCACTACCGTGATGAGATGGTGGCAGGTAGGACCGAGGGCCAGTCTAAGGCTGCAGCCCAAGCCTGGCTCTCTGAGGAGGAGCCGGTTCCTCCAGAGCTTTGCAGGGTCTCTTCTTCCATGGCGTGCGTCCAACAGCGAGCTGCTGTCCTGGACAGGCCTGGGAGCTAAGCCAGGTCAGGGAGAGCCCAAGGGACGGAGTCTGAGAGACGGGAAGACAGGGGCTGAGCTGACTTGGACCCTGAACTCATCAACAGTATCCTGTCAAGGTTCACAGGAGTCTATCAAGGTGGTGACTTCAGAAGCAGAAAACCTTGAAGAAGAGGAAGAGCCCAAAGAAGGAGAAGGAGAAGGAGAAGCAGAAGCCGGGAGCCAAACGGACATCCCTGCTGCAGCGGAGGTGCGCATGGTGCGCCTCTGTTCCCGCCATTCAGATAAGCTGTGGGTGGAGGCTTTAGAGGAGACTGGGGAAAGACCAAGGGAAGTAGAGGCCCTGCTTCTGGCAGCATCCTCACACCCTACTCATTTCACCAGGTCAGGGCTTCCTCTCCCTCAGTCCCGACTGACTGCACACTGTCTCCCACCGCAGTTAAGCTCTGGCCCCCCTGATCTTTCTTTCCAGACAACTGAGAAGGTGATTGAAGAAGAGCTGATGGCTCCTGTGCAGCCCAAGGAGCGGAAACTCACGAACCAGTTTAACTTCAGTGAGAGAGCATCCCAGACCTTCAACAACCCGCTCCGGGTAGCCCCGCCTTTACTTCTGTGTCCCAGTGGCAAGGTAGACACAGGCCTGAGGTCAGTGCTCGCGGGCCCGAGCCTGGCAGGGGTGACAGAGCACATGACAGTTTCTCTCTCCAATGAGAACTGGAGTCCCTGTAAGTCATCCAGGCAGCCAGAGGGTGGCTAGAGCCCTCACACTCCACTGAGAAGCTGAAAGTTGGGCTAGACTTGGAAGAAGGAGTAGAAATCAGGACTGAAGTGTGCCAGGGGCATGGGGAGTGTTGGAACAAAACAACCAAAGTTGATGGTCTCTGTGGTAGATCAGCTTGGAAAAGCTAGAACATTTCCTGACTACGAAGGACCCTGAGAACCAGGCTGAGAGAGCCTGGCACAGTTTTAGGTGAGGCGTGTGCCTGTGAGTCTTCTACGGTGGTCGTGTATCTGTGATGGAGGGAAGCACCTCATCCCCCTATGTGGTCACAGGCTTGTGTTGGATAATCGGGGTGATGCAGAATGGGGACAAAGCAACTTACACTGCTGATGCAGGAACCCTGTTATTAGGGAGAAACCTTCTCTTTTAGTTAGCCCCAGTGCCTGTGGGAAGCTGGCCTCTATGCCCTGTGTCTAGAGGATGGTGACAGGCTAGTTTCTTGCCATCTGTCTGTCCTCTACCTGGATCTTTTCTTTACTAAAAGCTGGCATAATTGATCTTTGCAGTCCTTGCTCTCCAGTGTAGGCTACTGAAGGAGGCCAGGATGGAAAAACAAACATGGGATTTGAATCATTCAAACTCTCACCAGGATCTTCTTTGCTCCCCCAGCTCTGTCATGCCCCTTCCTCAGTGCTAACCAAAGGCTCCTATAGATAGATGCACTGTTGGGTTATGGGGGGGGGGGCATCTCTGGGTTTCCTGTTGTTATTGTTCTCTAGGATCGAGAGTGTCAGATGGAGCCTCCACCAAGGACGAACTTTTCAGCCACAGCCAATCAGGTAAGGTCCTGGGTGAGCCTGAGAGCTGTCACCATCTGTACTCTGGTGCATCCTGAAACATCTGACAGCAGAGGTGACCGGCCTGGCTAGGGACTCCTCTGCCAGTCTGCCTTGATTATCCACCCATCTCCCACACACTGTCCTGAGCAGTCAGTCTCTGAACCCTGGGTACCTGGCACGATAGGTCCTCAGCAGTGAGTTCTGGACCAGCCACATGCTCCCCGGGGACTACTGTTCGTGGCTGGAGGCACGGCCTCTGGAGCTTCCCACAGAACATGGGAGGGTGCTTGTTCCCAGGGGCTCTAGGAAGACTGTGGCATCCTGTGACTGTCTTTAAAGTGCCAGCATTCCGACTACCTTCCCAGCAGCCTTTGGCATCCTTGCAGACCCTCCTCCTTCCCCACTAAGTCCTCCTGCCTGGCAGTGCTGACGTGGACAGGATCTGGTGCTAGCAGGCTCTGCTCTTCCTACTGTGAGATCCTGGACACAGTAGCTTCACTTATTTCTTAATTCTTCAGCTTCTTCCTTTGTCAATAAAGGATGATAAGCAGAGGTGTTGGAGGGCTCTGAATGAGATAGCAAATGCTGAGGTGCATGGCCAAGATCTGGCCTGGGGGTGAATCTTTAAATGGAAGGTGTGCCTGTCTGGCCTCCAGGTGGCAGTGACTGCCCAGTCTGGGGAACACACTGTGATCTTGCTGCCTTTGCCCAGCCCTGGATCCTTGCTGCTTCTGCCTCTGCTACAGCCCTTTCAGGTCCAGTTAGCAAAATACCTATTTATTTCCTTTTAGTGGGCAGTGAAGTAGACAGCCAGCTTGAGCCAATATATTTATCCTGTTTCCATGGAGGCAGACCGCTTTTCTACTAACTTTTTAAAAATGTGCACACGTGAGTGTGTGCACATTTGCCATGCAATGGAGGTCAAAGGACATCTTGCAGGAATCAGGCTTTTTTTCCCACCATATGGGTCCCAGGGATTAAACTCAGGTCTTCAGGCTTGGTAGAAAAGGCCTTTATCTCTGAGCTATCTCACCAGCCTGAGAAAGATGTTTTTAAACATTTCTTAATTCAGTTTTAAAGCCTCTAGTGAATTGTTAGTTACCTAGTCCTTGTGGTTGAACATTTTCTCTGCTGGGTGAGGGTTGAACCTTAGAAAAATACTGATTGATCTCTGGCTTACGATTCAGACCCTGTGCTTCAGAGTGGATGAGCCTATCTCAGAGGAACCCTGAAAACCCCTTCCTTCCTGTTCTAGAGTGGGTGATTAGCAGGGAAGACAGACTCTAATACGTAATTATAATGAGCCAACTAGAGAGTGCTATGGAAACACTTGTCGGGTTAACACGACCAACTCCTGCACACTGACAAGCTGGCCCGGGAAAGCTGTGCCCTGTGGTGACTCTCGTCTTGCTCCTGACTAGTGGGAAATCTATGATGCCTATGTAGATGAGCTCGAGAAACAGGAAAAGACCAAAGAGAAGGAGAAGGCAAAGACTCCAGTGGCTAAGAAAACAGAGAAGACGGCCATGAGGAAACTGACGTCTATGGAGTCCCAGGTTGGTGGGGTGTCTTCAGCTCTGTCACAGAATGCCTGAGTGGGGTCCTGATGTAGGTAAATAGTAGCTTGGGGATTTAGAAGGGCTTTGCAGATACTCAAAAGAGAAGGCTGATATTGAGGTGTGGGTGATTTCTTGGGAGAAGATGTGACGGCAGCTGGAATTGTACCTGGGAGTCCACATCTTCCCTCTAGTTGCCATTTTGAGGGTCAGAAGGGTTCAAGGATCACTAGGACAGACTTTTTTCTTTTTAAAAAGTACTTATTATCTAAATTGCAGGAAAGTTAAGGAATCTGCTCACAGTAGGGGTGGAATCTAAGGATAAGGTGCTCCCCCTTGAGTTTAGGGTGACGATAATACTCTCTTCTGCCTTCAGTCCTCTGTTTAATTATGTCTGGTTGTTAAAGCAAGTGTGATGGTTAGTTTTAGTTATCAACTTGACAGGATCTAGAATCACCTAGGAAGAAGTCTCAATGAGGGATTATGTAGACCTTATTGGCCTTTGGGTATGTCTGGGGGAGGTTGTCTTGATTGCATTAATTGATGATGGAAGACCCAGCCCACTGTGGGTGCTGCTATTCCCTGGGCTTGAGTACTAGGTTGCATAAGAGTGGAGAACACATGCATTCTCTCTCCCCTGATTGTGATGTGACTAGTTGCCTCAAGTTCCTGCTGCCTTGAATTGCCTGCTGTGATGTACTATAACCTGGAGTTTTGCACTAAAATAAACCATTATCCCCATAAATTCTTTTGTCAGGGTATTTTTATCACAGCAACAGAAGTGAAACCAGCTCAGTGAGTCTTCAGGGCCATGAGCCAGTCCCAAACTGATCCTAGATACCATCATCACCAGGCTAATGGATGTAGCCACCTTGAGTTGTACTGATCATAAGAAGCCAAGTAGGAGTTTTAGGAAGGCCATGGGCCGGGCGTGGTGGCGCACGCCTTTAATTCCAGCACTTGGGAGGCAGAAGCAGGCAGATTTCTGAGTTCGAGGCCAGCCTGGTCTACAAAGTGAGTTCCAGGACAGCCAGGGCTATCCAGAGAAACCCTGTCTCGAAAAACCAAAAAAAAAAAAAAAAAAAAAAAAAAAAAAAAAAAGAAAGAAAGAAAGAAAGAAAGAAAGAAAGAAAGAAGAAAGAAAGAAAGAAAGGCCATGGATGGGGACAGAGCAGTGCAGTCAGCAGGAGTTGGGGGGTCAGCATGGAGTAAAGTGATACAACCACAGGACGATGGCATGGGGGAGATTGCCACAGAAGACGGACGCTGGAGAACCTCATCTGTTCCAGCAGCAGAGAGAAATCTGGGTCAGGAGATAAAGCCCCAGAGTGGAGAGCTTGTGGGTGTGACCTGCCTTGGAAGAGGGTCACAAGAAACTAGAGGATGGTTTCAGCACTTTGGAGAGCGCCCAGGGCGCCACTTAGGAAGTGGCTCTGTTCCTCTCCAACCTTGCTAAAGAACGTCTACTTTCTTTATCTTAGGTGTGCCCACTTCCCTTTAGTTCTGTTCGATGGTCCTGATGTCACGTTTGAGGGGAGGTCTGAGGGTCTCTCACTTTGGCTTAACAGTCAGGTTTCTTCGTTGGTTTGTTTTGTTTCGCATCATTAACCAAGTACTGAGTGACCGTGGGCATGGTGAGAACCTCAGTCCCAGGGTGGGCTAGAGCCCCTGCCTTAAAGCCTATATGAGAATCCTTGGGTCCCTTGCACCAGTCCTCAGATGATGGGGACTTCAGAGGAGGCACTGGTGTAGGCTAGGGACAATGTGAAGATCTGTCAGGGTTTGGGCTCTTGGCAGAAACCCCAACTAGAATCATTAAGACCCAGAAACCAGGAGAACACTATGTAGCTTAGACTGAAAGGTGATCCAGCTTTGCTGCTTTGGACCGTATGTTCCAGCTTTGCTGACACAGAAAGCAGGGGTACAGGCAGGTTCTGACCCTCTTTCCCAGTGAGCACCTGGTAAGAACGCTGTCCCCAGCGGAGGTCAGTTCTAGCTGGGAATTCCCAGTCCTGAGCTGGGCTGTTTGTAGAACAAAAGGAGAAGAGCAGTGCCCTTTCCCTCTGCCCAAGCCTGGAACCTGAGCAGGGAAGCGTCGTTTCCTCAAAGACCTGTCTATTCAGGTTGATGAAAATCTCAGGTGAGGGCAGGGAGAAAAGAAGTGAGTTCACGGAACCTTCCCAGAAGGTCTCCAAGAATGGACCTGGGCCTCGGGCTCCTTGCTGACTTGGATGAATACACAAAGATAAAAGCAAGCTTGTGTAGTCTAAAGGTTTGGCACGCATGAGGAAATGGGACCAGAAACTGCAGTTCAGTCAGAACCCGCAGCACAGCTTCTAGAATAATGGAGGCAACGCCCACTATACTCTCTCCTCTGAGCACACCAAGGGTCCTGTGCAGACAGCACAAGGACACTGTAGTCAGACTGAGCCTGGCTTTGATAATATAAGCTGGAGCTTACTGAAGCCTCCACTCCCCCGAGCCATCTTAATGACATCATACTTCGCAAGGTTGTTGGACAAACCCACAGTAATGCATACATACAGCACCAGCATTGTTGCTGTCAGTGATATGCCACGCCAAAGCTGGGGGAGCTGGGAAGAGAAGGACATGTCGGTATGGGGGAAACGAGGTGCATCAGAGGGGCTTTCTTCAGGTATGTAGTCCCTGTGGCCAGAGGAAAGAGGTCAGACTGTAGGTAGACCACCAGGGGAGTGGAGTCAGTTAACTGGCTATCTATCCACGGCAAGCCTTGCCTCACATAGGGCTTGCCCGGGGCCCATAAAAAGGGGGATTGTGCTTTGGGCCAACAAGCGGGGGAAGCACCTGGGAACAGGTGGATCTGACCTCTGCGTTACAACTCCAGTGTCTGCCCTCCTTGCCCAGAGTTTTAGGATAAATAGAGTCAGTCTGGAGTGTGTTGAAGGGCCCTCAGAGAGCTGTTTCCCAGATGCCAGTGTGTGAGCCTCCACCACTCTGCTGTGTTTCTTCTGACTGCATTGTCCCCAGGAACAGGGTTAACAGCAGTGCATTGGTACTCACTCCCCGGAGTGGCTTCTCAGGGGATGCTGTCCATCCATCCTCTGTCGCAAGGGTGGTGGCGATGGCTCAGGGAGTCAAGGCAGCTCCTTCCTACACAGGGCACTAGGAAAGAAATGCAGATGACACGTTTGTGTGATCTAGAACCTAGTCTCTTTTTATGTTTTTAAATTGGATTTTATTTATTTAATTTGTGGGAGGAATGTCTCATCTGAGCCACAGCTTGTGTGGAAGTCAGAAGACAATCTGTGGGATTCGTTTCTCTCCTCCCACCATGTGAGTCCAAGGGAACAAACTCAGGTCTTTGGGCTCTACCCCCTGAGCAACCTTGCCAGCCCTACGACCTAGTCTATTTACCACAGCCCAATATGGCCTCTCCAGGAGTGCTAATCTTCAGGAGCCATAGGTCCAACCCCTGGTCACCCTCTGGGTGCCCACTCAGCTTGTTCTCTCCAGCCACTCACCCTAAACTCTTCGTACATTTTTTTAAAGGTTTATTTTGATTATTTTTAATTATGTGTATGTGGGGTGGGAGGAGAGGGGTTATGTGCACATGAGTGTGTTACCCTTGGAGTCCTGAGGTCACAGATTTCTCTGGAGCTGGAGTTACAGGCTGTTGTCAGCCACCCAGAATGTATTCTAAGGTTGGAACTTCAGTCCTCTGCAGAAGCAGTCAGTGAGCTTAACTGTGGAACCATCTTTCCAGCTCCCCCACCCTCTGCTTTTCTTGCCGGCCCCAAAGATCTTGCTTCTCTGAGGACCTGCCAAGTGGTCTACTTTACATATTTATGGAGGCTGCTTCTTAACTCAGGGGTCATTTTCCAGGGCAGAACTTGCTGCTTTGTCTGTGGTCTAAGAAGGGCCCTGTAGGTTAGCAGGCTCAGTTCTGTCTTAAGTTCTATGTACAGCTCATCTCTCCCCGTCTGGACATCTGTGAGCTCCTGAGCCTGAGAATAGAGGGGTTTGGGCTGGAAAATCCCTGAGGCCTTACGTGGGAATCTGTCATCCCCGATTCCCCTCCCTTCCCCACTGAAAAGCCTCCAACAGGTCCTTGAGTGTTCTGCCCCATCCCCCACCCCACCCCCAGATTCCTGGACGCTGTTCAGTGTTTTTTCTTGAGCTCAGAGAGATGCTTTTTCCCAACCTCCAGATGGACGCGTAAGAGGCAACTTTATCCAGGGACCAGCCATGTCTGCTTCAACCCCTGTGCACCTTTGAGGAAAGGGCTCCTCCTGTGTGGTGTGTTTGGTGCCTGGTAGATTTAGCTGTGAGCCATTTTTGAGCCATCTGGGATAGGTAACCACAGGGTTCTATCGCTGAACCGGTTGCAAATCTGAGTTCTGGCTCAGGGCCGGACCTTACCAAGCACTAACGAGGACTTCTGTATTCCACAGAGTGATGATATCACCAAAGTGACCCAAGCTGCTAAAATCGTGGAGCGAATGGTCAACCAAAATACGTATGATGATGTTGCTCAAGGTAAAACTTGAGGGGATAGCGGTTTTCATTATTTTCAGGTGTGTGTGTGTGTGTGTGTGTGTGTGTGTGTGTGTGTGTGTACCTTTTTGTCTGAATCTTCCATGCATATGTGCTATGCCCACTCAGGCCAGAAGCGGGTACAGATCTCCTGGGACTGGAGCTGCAGACACCTGTGAGCTGCCGTAGGGGTACTGGGAGCCAAACCCACATCTTTTGCAAATGTTCTTAACTGCTGAGCCAACATGCCAGTCTGGGAACTAGTAGTTAAAATTCTTCATCAAAGACTAATGCTTGAGTATTCCACTATAATCAGTCCTATGGTAAAGGGGAAATAAAAACAAAACAAAAGCCACCGCCTTCCTTCCTGCCCTGACTGTCACTGAAGACCTTTGCCAGTCCACAATGAATGGTGGTGTGTAAACAGCCAGCGATCCGCTCTGATATGTGGCCAGAATGAGCCGCAGAGTAGTAATCCCATGCCACCTTCCCAGCAGTCCTGGGGAGCAGCAGAGCAGAAACGATTGCTCTGACTTCACATATGAGCAGCAGAGGCCAAAGCTGCCTGACCAGTGAGGAATAAAAAGAAGCCAGGATTAGGTCTTGAGCTGGTGCCCGCATCTCCTCCGCCCAGTTGGCTTGGAGATGCTGACACTAGAATTCACCGGAGAGGAACGGCTCTGGGGCCCCCAGAAGAAGAGAAAAATAGCAAGGCCTTGGTGGCCCACACTTTCAGTCCCAGCACTCAGGAGGCAGAGGCAGATGGATCTCTGAGTTTGAGGCTAGCCTGGTCTACAAAGCTAGTTCCAGGACAGTGAGGGTGACACAAAGAATCCTGTCTCAAGAAAAAGAAGGAGGAGGAAGAGAAGAAAGAGGAATAAGAGGAGGAGTTAGAGGAGGAGGAGGAGGAGGAGTTAGAGGAGGAGGAGGAGGAGGAGGAGGAGGAGGAGGAGAGGATAAATATGGGGTGTATAGGGAAGGCCTTGGAGGGCTTAGGGAGTACTGGACTAGGTGGCAGGGGATAAGCGGGGGTCTGTGGGAGGGTCTTCTGAGCAGGCAGTGACAGGAGCAGTGACTTGGTGGCAAGAATGAGTAGGAATTGACTCTTCAGAGAAAGGAGCAGAGGCTCAAGGATGTGAACAGGAGCTGTTGGGAAATGGTGGGAATTCAGGCTGAAGAGGCAGCTGGGGCCTTCTCCACAGGCAGTTGAGAGGCATTGACACGAGCTAGGCGCTAGGCAGAGCAACGCCCAGTGAGAGTAGAGTGGGGCAAAGTTGAGGAAAAGAGGTAAAGATATGGGATGGGACAGGCTTCTCTGTGCTGGGCAGACCGTTGCACAAGGGACAGAACAAAGGGAGAGATGTAATAGTAGAAAACCAGGCACCGCAGCTCACTGGGAAGGGCCTGTGTGCCAGGCTCTGTGCTGTACATTTGGACATAGCATTCTCTGTTTTCCACGCAGCTGTACTCTGACATGAATAACATTATCATCCCCATTTTTACAGATGAGAAACCCAACCTAATTAATTATATTGCTACTTGGACAAAATCACAGCCAGTGGGAGGTATGGGGGTGGAGCCTGGAACTCAGGCTCCTTGGTAGATCTGTTGATAAGCACTTCACCATGAGCCTACAGAGCCGCTGGGCTGGAGGAGGCCTCTCAAAAGAACACAGGAAGGAGATCTATCCTAGTGACTAGTTAGCAAGGAGGTTAGAAACGGATTCAGCAATGCTTCAATGCCGGGGGCCTGGGAATTCTGGTGTCTCTGACAGTGCCAAGGAAATGGAGCCCTTCCCATGGTGTGAGCAGCCGATTCCCAAGTGGCTTGTATTTCCCTAAGAGGTTGTGCATTTATGTGGAGCAGCTGCCTCCCAGGAGTTGGCAATGCCACGTTGCTGGCTGGGCTCCTTTGCTGACAGCCTCAGGCCCTTCTTGGTGACTTGATGCTCACTGCACACTCATGGGACACAAAAACTAAGGCTGCCAAGACCAGCAGCCTAACCAAGCCCCCTCGTTATCATTCAGGCTGGAGAACGACCTTGAGTGCTTTTCAAAGCTGTCAAAGTGCACAGCGGCCGTGAAAGGATCTGTCACTCACACGACTCCCCTCCCTGAGACCCAGCCTCTGCAAGTGGCCCACCACAGGGCTGCAAACCTGATTAATATCCATGGAGAAATTGGCCTTGTGAACCGCTTTCATTTATAAGAGCACAGTCACATAAAAATGCATTGAACTTTGATTCTTTTAATTGCACCGTGTTTTCCCTTTGGGAAAGTGTAATCATGAAAAAAGAAATAAAAATAGAGAAGTGTTACCAATTAATCCCCACACTGAAATAAGGGATTTTCAAAGTTCCCTCGAGCTTAGGAATCTTGATATGATCAAGGCTCACACCTTCCTGACCACTCTTTTTTTTTTTTTAATTTATTTTATTTTATTTATTTATTTTTGGTTCCAGGACAGTTTTGAGGTTTGATTGTACATCAAGGTATGGGGCACTGTGGGAGGGAGCAGGCAGTGACTGGGCATGTCCCAGACTGTGTAGAACTAGAGATTCTCCTCTAGTTGGCCATCCTGCCTGAAAGAAGACAGAATCATTGCCCAAATGTTGCTTTATTTCCTTGGATTCTTTGAAAGAACTTTGTCTCTGCTCTGTGGCTGTTCCTGTCCCATGCATTGGAGACAGAGGGATGGATATGACATATGTCCTGCTCTCTAGGACATGTGTGGCATGGAAGTCAGGCAAAGGACTGACATGTCTCAGTAGAGGAGAGGGAGGCCTGGAAGAGACAAAGAAATTTAGTCTACTTTAAAAAGCCATATTCAGGTGGCTGAGACAGGAGGATTGTCATGAGCTCCAGGCCAGCCTGAGCTATGCAGTAAAAAAACAAAAGTGTACTAGCCCTTACCTGTGGTACTAGGTACGTACTTAGAAGGCTGAGGGTGGAGGATCACTTGAGCCCAGATGTTCCAGTCCAGTTTGGGTAATATAGTGACGTTAGGTTACAGGCCCTCTAGCTACCGGGCTCAAATTCGTTTCTCCCTCTCCCTCTCCCTCTCCCCCTCTCTCCTCTTCCTCTCTCCCTCTTTCCTCATGCACCCCAAATTAGGTTACACTCCTCAGCAACTTTCTCTTGACAGATATTATAGGCAATATTTGCAAATGAGACTTCATTCTCAAAGAAAAGAAATGAAATGTAGACGCTATGGAAGGGAGAACATTGGATCAGATAGAGGAGGAGGAGGAATCAGCCAACAGGACAAGGCATTCTAGACAGAAAAGCACGAAGAAACACAGGGATAGCTGGTCAGAAAGGACATGCGGTGGTGTCCAGGAACCTTGATCTGACCAGATAACCTTGTTTAAGGAGAGCCATTGAGAGGTTTCAGTGGAACGGGGAAGACACGTGAAGAGATGGTTTGCTCTTGGGCTGCTAGCCCTGAAGTGTGGACTGCCAGAGAGTTATGGGAGGACGCAGGGAGACCAGCTGAAGAACAGGATAGCCAGGTGATGGACTTGGGGATCTTAACCTAGGTAGGTAGTAGCTGTGGGTTAAAAAATAAAAGATTTAAAAGGACAGGAGGAAAATGTAAGACAAGGTAGAAAGAGATCAGCCAAGGATTCCCCAGCTCCGCAGTTTCGGTGAATGGGAAGGTGACGCTTCTGGCTGACCTAGCAGAGAGGAAGCTGAGCTTTGGGGATCCATGGAGGAGCGTCCAGGTAGCCATTACAGTGAGGCTCGGCAGTGAGTATAATGCTGGGCTGTATATAGGGATCTAGGACGCAGAATGAATAGAACTATCAATCAGCCCCTGGCGGCTGAACCCTTGAAATCTGGTTGCTCTGATCTGAGCTTCTGAAGCACCGAGGAAGCTCACAAGGATGAGGGATGCCGTCTGGGATTCTGTGCACGCACATAGGGATGCTTTACTGTAGGCCCTGCCCCACCAACTAATATACAGAGAGAATTATGTGCTTGGCATTTTTCTAGATATTTTGCATGTATAAAACTCAACCTGTAGTCTCACAGTGGCCCTCTGAGATAGGTACTGCTGTTAGCCCCAGCCCCAAACACAAAGAGGTTCATTGTATTTCCCAAAGAGATATCGATTTGCTACAAAGTGGCAGTCCCTGGCTGACTGTGTCTATTTGTATTGAAGATTTTAAGTACTATGAGGATGCTGCTGATGAATACAGGGACCAGGAGGGTACGCTGCTGCCTCTCTGGAAGTTTCAAAATGACAAAGCCAAGCGCCTGGCCGTCACCGCCCTCTGCTGGTGAGTACAGATATTGCAGCAAAACTAGTGCCCCAGAGCACCCACTGCGTGCCAGATCTTGACTCTTCCACTTTACATCTTGAGTGTGACATGGGACACAGTAGGGGAAAATAGGACCTGGATCCCTTTTGGGTTGCAGGATCATCTAATGTCTACCATTGTAGGAGTCTAAGCTAGACAGTGGGTGTCTGCAGAGTAGTCAGTCACCAGCGCCCATGGGAAAGCTCATGACCATGGGAAGGCCTTGTCTGTTTCCAGTGTCGACCACTTCACATTTCTTTTGCAGGAATCCAAAGTACAAGGATCTTTTTGCAGTGGGACACGGCTCCTGTAAGTGATCTACCCGTTCATTTGTTTGCTCATGCAAAGATCAGACACTAGGCTCCTAGTCTGGTCAGAGCTTTTAGCCAGGTGTGAGAAATCCAACGAGGAGCAGGATGTAGCCGCCGGCCCTCAGAGAGCACCCACAGTCTAATACTGTGCCCCTCAACCTTCCTGGTGCTATGATCTCTTATTTCAGGTCCTCATGTGTGGTGACCCCCAGCCATAAAATTATTTCTGTTGCTAACTTATAACTGTAATTTTGCTACTGTTACAAATTGTAATATAAATGTTGTATATACCAATGCTCTTAGGTGACCCCTGTAAAAGGGTCATTGGACACTCAGAAGGGGTCACGACCCACAGGTTGAGAACCACTGGTCTAATGGGAAGCCCCAGTCTCATATAGGGAATTAATGCCGGTTAAAAGAATACAACTGAATATGCTAACTGACCCTCAAAGAATGAGGGGGCAAGCTTTGCAGCAGAGGGGCCAGCATAGGCCAAGTCTGTAGGCAGGAATGATATGGCTGGGCCATCCCTCAGAGGACTTGGTAAGCCATTTCAAGAAGGAAACAACTGAAGGAATTCCGGAAGGGCAGGGACATGTCCCATACAGGAAGGGATTGCAGGCCTGAGGCTAGAGGCTGGGGGACCTGGTGCAGGTGTGCTAAGGAAAGATGGAGAGTGGGATGGGCGCCCTCTCTCTGCTTCCTCACCTGGCCTTCCTGACCAGGCCTGACGCAGGGTAGGGGTGAGGAAAGGCGAGTGTTTGAAGTTTATCCTTCTGTCCCCGAGCCACTGGAGACCACAGTTGCCTGTGTTCCTGGCCCGGCTGGGGTATGCTGGAGGTAGGAGGCCGCGTGTGCTGGTGACTGTGCATGCAGCTTGCTGTTCCTTCCTGCTGTTTGGGCCAAGCAGGAGCACCCACCACTGCGCTGGACTGTCCCTGTTCCTAATGGGAAGGGCCCTACACAGTGAGCCAGGCACAACTCCCTAATGCTAACAGCTTGTTCTGGCTGGGAGGATTCACGTCTGAATAGGAAAACCCTTCCATTCCTCAAGCTGCTGCTGTCTGGCAGGCTCGGAAGCTCCTGGTCACTGCCTCTGAGATGCCATCGGTTCTCTGACCAGGGTAGGGCTCCAGGGGGAGGGGGTCTGGAGGAGTTGGTGTTTGTCATTCCTCTCAGGGAGGAACCCTTGGAGCTGCTCCCAGTCCTGTGGTCTGAGCTAGGATGCCCTAAATGCCTGCTTTGTGTCCCTACTCCTGAAGGTGGGCTGCTGCCAAATGGGAGCACCCTCCCCCTCTGGCAGGGAATTAAAACCCCACCCCACCCCCACCCTGCGCACTGCAGCTACTGGGCCTGGAACAGAGCCTGAAAGTTGGGTAGGCCTTCCCAGGAGTGGGTGTGGACCCCCATGTGAGGCCCAGGCTCTCGATTGAGACTGAGGTGAGAGTGTGGGAGCCTCTGCAGGTGGGAGGAGACACTCTGGCACATTGCAGCCCATCTTCTAGGTGGGGTTAGAAGCAAGATCCTCTGGAGGCTACCCATGGGAGGTATCCTTAGTCAGAAAAAGGTAATACCTTCCATGAGGGAATGCCTCAACTTGGCAGGCTCCCAGCCTCCTCTGGGCAAGCACTCATCCAGGAAAGGTTTCTCTATCCCTCCTTGGTGTTTGGAGGCACATCCCCCCAACCCCCCACCCCACTCCCGTGGTACCCACAGGCAGCTAGAGAGCTCCCTCTGGGGGATCACTTCTCAGTGCCCTTGTCTCCTCCTTAGTGACATGGCAAGACCGACAACCAGCCAGGCCTCCATCTCAGGAAGCCTGAGTGAGAAGAGCCCTGTGTGCTGCAGGAGCATTTACACACTCAGGCCAGTCATTGCTGCCTGCTTGTTCTGTCTCCTGACTTCCCTGCAGGTCCCTCAGAGGGCCTGAGCAGAGCAGGGGGGATGGGAAACCTCCACAGAAGCCAGTGGCTGGGACAGGGTTCTATGTTGGTGTCACCAGCGCAGGAGTTCAGCCAGCTTTCAGATGACCATCGTTTACAGCACCTGCTTCAAGCCTAAGCAGGGCCAGCCAAGGCATTGGCTCCTGAGGTCACCTGGGGCGTCCTATGTTCTTAGATGAGTGCTCCACGGAACGGGAGGAAGTACAAGCTGGGGCAGCACCCTGGCTGTAGACAGGGTCACTGGGAGGAACAGCTTCCATCACAGTCTCTGGAAGTTCCCAAATCCAAACCCACAGGGAGAAACAAAATTGCCTAAAGAGAAACACTGAATGAGAACTCAGCTTCACCGCTGAGGTCGATCCCAGCAGGCTCAGGCCAGGCCTCTTCAGCTTTCTTTCCCCTGAAATTCTTAGACTTTTATTCTGAGACTCAGCCACAGAAAAATTAGGCAGTGTCTTAGGTAGGGTTACTATTGCTGTCAGAAACCAGGACCGAGCTACTCGGGGAGGGAAGGGTTCATTTGGCTCATGCACTGCTCATCACTGAAGGAAGTCAGGACAGCAACTCAAGCAGGGCAGGACCCGGAGGCAGGAGCTGATGCAGGGGACATGGAGGGGCGCTGCTTACTGGCTTTCTCGTCATGGCTTGCTCAGCCTGCTTTTGTATGGAACCCAGGGCCACCAGCCCAGGGATGACACCACTTACAAGGGGCTGCACATCAATCACTAATTAAGAAAATGCCCTACAGGTCTGCCTACAGCCTGATCTTATGGAGACATTTTCTAAACTGAGATTCTCTCCTCTCAGATGACTTTAGCTTATGTCACATTGACATAAAACTACCCAGCACAGGAAGGGTAGGGATATATACTTGGGACACGTCACATCCTTCAGACACAGTTTCCTGGCTTTGGATACAGAGTGCGTACCTTTAATGCCAGAACTTGGGAGACAGGAGCAGGCAGATCTCTATGAGTTCAAGGCCAGCCTAGTCTACAGAGAAAGAGTTCCAGGATAGCCAGGGCTACACAGAGAAACTCAGTCTCAATTCTTCCTTCTCCTCCCCCCCAAAAAGAAGCAAAAAGGAAGGATAACCAGCAAATCTAGACCCGCCTTCCCACTACAGCTTCCAGCCCGAGCTGCTTAAAGCACAGAGACGTGGGTGCCCCATAAGTTGGACTACATATTCCTAGCACATGAGCGGAAGAGGCTGTGCGGGTGAACGAAGGTGAAGGGATATTGGGAGACAAAGGGATTCGGTTCAGGAAGAGATGGTCTTGAAACAGCTGGGATGTGACCTTGGCAGCCTGTGATACCGAAGGGGTCCGTTCCAGCTCATTAGCCAGCGCAGAGCAGAGAAATGGAGACTCCTCACGGTCTGTCAGGCAGGGGTGGCAGAGCAGGCTCTAGAAAGCCTGTGTGCTTCCGAGAGGCTATCCCACGGGAGTCGGGGGCGGAAGCTCCCCAGCAGACCCCATGTTGGAAGGGCAAGGGAGCCAGCTGTCCTTCAGCCCTGCTTTCCTCTGGGGCGGCGCCTCAATCAAGGCCAACAAAAGCCCTGCCCTGCACACCGAACTCACTCCTGCGCTGTCCCTTGAACTTGCCCAGGCCAGAGATGCACTCCTAAGAGTTTAAATCTTCCCCCATCATTTACTTGTTGGCTTCACTAATTAAGCAGTGTTAATTTCATTTACTGAAAATGGAAATTCATCCACCTCATTTCTCCCTGTTCATCCTCCACACACAAAATCCATCACTCCTTAGCTGCGGGCTGCGTAAAATTTACAGGACTAATTATGTTGTCAAGTCTCTTTGTAAATACAGTCCATAAAGGCCACTCTGCTTGCCGGGTGGCGTGCAAGGGCATTCTGTTGTTAGTTTAATTACTGGTTAGTTATTTAGGTTCTCAAATGTTTGCCTCATTTTCCCTAAATCAAATTAAATGTCCTACTTGATGTGTTCTGTCTCCAAGGCCTCGCTCGCCCGCTCACTCTTACTCCCCACACTATTTAAATACAGCTCCCAACCTGACAAGGGTGTCTGAGCCAGCCTGGCACTGATGTCTCTGGCCATGCCTGAGGTTTGGAACCTCCGGGATCAAGACTTTTTTCCAAGCCAGCCTCAGAAACTGTGGAAATCCCAACACAAGGGGGCATTTCTGTTCCTGGAGTCCAAGGTGGCAGAGCCAGGGGTGGGAAAGAGAGAGAGGGTTTCTCTGTTGTGCCAGTGTGGTCATTCCCCTGACTCCAGAACTGCATCTGCATCACCCCAGGAGAAAAAGCTCCATCGTTCTGAGTCCTAAAATTAGAGTTTGGGACTCTGTTCCCTGAGTGTCTCTGGCGTTTGCTTCCTGTTGCTGGAGCAGCAAGCGGCCACAAACACAATGGCTTAAGTAACACATTTCTTCTGAGTTCTGGCGGCCAGAATCTCAAGATGGATTACGCGGAGTTAAAATCGGGTGTCAGCAGGGCTGTGTTCCCTCGGGAGGCCCCCCAGGGAGCACCTGTTTCTTTTTCTGTTTCCAATTCCTAGTGGCCGCCTGCATTCCATGGCATGTGGCTGTCTTCCAGCCAGC
Source organism: Mus pahari (assembly GCF_900095145.1). Taxonomy (NCBI): domain Eukaryota; kingdom Metazoa; phylum Chordata; class Mammalia; order Rodentia; family Muridae; genus Mus; species Mus pahari. The sequence goes on from NC_034611.1 coordinate 47,389,230, forward strand.
AACCGCATCACCCTGACATGGGCTTCTGCCGTCACATCTGAGTCTCTGACTCGCTTGCCTCCTTCTTTGCCTTATAAGAACTCTTACGATTACATCAAATCCACCAGGGTAATCCAAGATAATCTCCCCATCTCAAGGTCTTTAACTTAATCACATCTGCAAAGTCCCTTTTGCCATACAAAGTGACATATTTATAGGCTCCAGGGATTAGGATGTGGACATTTGTGGGGGGGGGCATTAGTCTGCCTACTCCACACCCCCTCCAAGTGCCTCTTGCATGACTTAATAAGGGAGTCATCAGACAGCTGCTGCCTTGGAACCAGTCCTAGGCTGGCCTCGTTTAGGATGCCACAGTACAGAGAAGCCTGCCAGCCAAGGCTGGCATGGTATCTCTGTCTCTCCAGTTGGCATTGACCTCCTACTGACCGCTGACCTGGCTTTAGCCTTGTGCCCCAACATGCCCTCCACTGTCTTGCTCTCCTTGAGTCCTGAGTAGTCCCGGAGCAGCCAGAATGCTCTACAGTGCCCACCCCTCATAACCAAGAAGGGAACCAGGCAGGGCTGGCAGTTGTGGGCCTGAGGCCCCCAGTGATAAGTTCCAGTTAAGAAGACATTGATCTGCCTTGCTCATTGGATAGTATTCAGTCTGTCCTAGCAGAAGCTGAAGATAGAACTTTGGTCTATGGTAGAATTAAGACGTACATGAAGCCATGCCTAGCTTCAGGAGGAGGCTGAAGTAGGATTGCAGGTGCATGGCCTACCTGGGCTACAGAGTAAGTTCAAGACCAGCCAGGGCAATTTAGTGAGATTCCTGCTTCAAAAGAACAACTAGGAAGGCTAGGCTCAATGATAGAGTAATTACCTAGATTCAGTTCCCAGTAAGAGTGAGTTGCTCTTCCTCTCCCTCCCCCTTTCCCTCTCCCCCTCCCCATTTTCTTTTCCCTCCCTCCCTCCCTCCCTCCCTCCTTCCCTCCCTCTGTCCCATTCCCTGAGATGGTGGTTTTTGTTTTGTTTTGTTTTTTTGTTTTTTCGAGACAGGGTTTCTCTGTATAGCCCTGACTGTCCTGGAACTCACTTTGTAGACCAGGCTGACCTTGAACTCAGAAATCCACCTGCCTCTGCCTCCCAAGCGCTGGGATTAAAGGCGTGTGCCACCACGCCCGGCGAGATGGTGGTTTTAGGGGAGCTACCACATAAGACTCTGTCAAGCGGAACTGATTATCCTGCCCACAACCTTGTGGCTGACTGAGGGGAGAGTCAGGAAGGCCGTATTGATTGTGCAGTAGAGTAGACTTCGAAGGAACCAAACTCCATCACCAGAAAGAACAAGCTGAGGTGTGCCCCACATCTGACCTTATTCTTTCCCCAATCTTTATACTGATGGTGGGGGCAGCACTTCCTCAGAAGATGGAGCACTCGTAGCTGAATGGTCCGAAGGATTCCCAGAGACTATCAATCACGTCGATCAGACTTTCTCCCCCCTGGGCCTTTCCCCTCCCTCTTTCTCTTTCTGTTGTACTCAACCACTTGTAATTCCTGAAATCCTATAGTCTGGAAAACTCTAGAATCTCTTCACTGGCCCCAAACTAGAGTCTTGTTATACAGAGGTAAAGCTAGGGGGCTCCTGTCTGGGTCATTGGAACTATGAACTCTTGTGGCATTAAGAGCAAAGTATCCCAGGGACTAAAGATCCAATTGGTAACAGAGGCACTTTATGATCCTAAAGTCATATGAGACTACTGGTGACCTGTTTAGTGGTGTACTGGGAATGCTGGGTGGCTGAGCAGTGACATCATCAGGCTTCCGGTGTCCTGGCTGGTGATCTCATGCTAGGATTTTTGGATGGTTAGGCAGTATGACACTAACAGATGATGTCACAAGAGGACCACTGGTGGTTTGATTAATAATATTGTCATTTAAGGGTAGAAAATACAATGTTGATGTCATGTGGTGTTGGGGATTGAGGCTGTGATGTCACACTGGGTATCCCTTTAAAGGTGAATCATGAGATCTCAGTGGTCCCCTGAGATCAGGAATGAGGAGTTCACAGACAAAGGTCAAGCGGAAACCACAGTCAGATGACATTTTTCTTTGCTCTCCTGGTGTATCTTGACAAAGGGGATCTTGAAACGTATGTTTACAAACATATACTCTAACCTGGACTAGGAGCTATGCCCCATATTACAGAGCACTCCTTTCCTAAAGCCAGTGGATGAAGTGTGACTGAAGCCCAGCATGCATATGACCGTCGTAGCCTGTGCCTTGTGTGAGCCTTATTCGTAACACCTGGCTTCCCTCTGCAAGGCCATTCCCTTTATCGTGCTTGACTGCCCTGTGTCTTCCACACTGTCCAGTCTAGAGCCTGGAAGCTTGAATTGGCTTTGCAGGTAACCACCATACCTGTTAGAGGTGTCTCTATCCCTTCCTCTGTCCACTGCCATGTAACCAGGGCTGGAGAGATGGCTTAGCAGGTAAAGGTGCTTGCTGCCAAGCCTGAAGAACCCAGCTTATTCCCTGGAGCCCGGAGTAGAAGGAGAGAAATGACATCTACAAATTGTCCTCTGACTCCCACATGCATGGCAGGCATGTGAGTGCACACACACACACATACACACACACACACACACACACACACACACACACACACGCATGCACGCATGCACGCACAAATGAAAATAAGAGACCAGATTAGCAGAGAAAGAGAATTTCAGCTATTGAGAGGACGCATGTGATGTGTGTTATGCATGCACATAGACTGTTTCTTCCCCCTGAGACTCACATTCTCCATCTGTGAACTCAGGAGGCCATAGTCAGGCGTCTAGTACCAGCGGTTCAGCAAATGGAGCAGAATTGTCCTCCACTCAATTACTAAGCAGCCTAGGCCTCCCTACCCTCCCTTCCTGACTTCACTTGTCATGAGCACTGTGCACGTCTACAGGAGCCAGGGGGTTTGCATAGAGGAACTGGGTCATCAGCACTGCCCATCAAGGGGCGTGGCACAACACATAGCACTGAGCATCACCAACCATCGCTCACTCTCCCTCTTACCCTTTGTCAGTCTTGGCTAGTCGGGAGGACAGATTGGAATCAGAGGTCCCTGTGGCTCACCCTGGATGGTAGCCATCTGGAGGGCCCAGCGATGGATGGCTGTCTTTGACCTTGCAGGGTAAACTAGGAGTGAAAGGGTGGCAGGTGGAGAGGCATATAGGGTCTCAGGGTCTGTTTGATGAATAGAGGGAGCTGAAGTGACCAGTCCCAGCCCTTCGAGAAGAGCAACAGCCTTGGCCAGCTCTAGATCTCTTCCCCTGGAGAATTAGCCCGTGGGGCCCACCTAGGAGCTCTAATGGAGGTACTGCCAGCCCCTCCCCACCTACTTTAAGGCAGACCCCCTACTGTGGCTTTGGCCTCGGGGTGTTGTGGGATATCTACCAGAGAAGACTGCTCAGACTTGGGTTTAAGCCAATTGGAAGACTTTCTTATCCAACCCGTGACTGTACTGGTGCTCAGGACCCCAGGGTAGCCTTTCTCGGGGTGAGCTTTTAAGCCCAAGAACCATATTCTAGGCTGACATACGTCAGTTAACAAGAACAGTTAGGCAGCCGCAGAAGCACACTAGAGACTTTCCCAGAGCTGTGGGTGTTGATGGTTAGGCCTTTGCTTTCATTTTGGCTGGCAGTGCTGGCTCTGTGCTGACTTAGTTATCTCTGAGTTTATGACCTGAAGGGCACCTCCATCATGGAGTCAGGTGTGCTAAGGTCTGGGGCCCTGTTACAAGGGGATCTTTGGACAGAAACACTTTTCTTTCTAAACCAAAGTGCCGCCAGGCAATAGTGGTGCACACTCTTTTAAGATTTATTTATTATTATATCTGAGCACACAGAGCATTTCCAGCTCTGGCTCCAAGACGTTAGATTGAGAAGACCGAGAGGTCTGGACTGGCAGCAAGAGGTGTGGATGTGAGGGCCAGGCCTCCGTGCTGCTCAGTGGTTGTAGATCAGGACAGTCACTATGAATGTAGGGAATGGCATGGGGCGGGAGGGAAGAGGGCCACCGAGATCTGCATTTGGGCTGAGTGGGCTGTGTGGGCTGTTTGGCTAGAGACCTCCAGACATCGGCACAGCTGCTTTGGGGAACTGTGGGGTGAGCTTATCTAGATGACTGCCACAGGCTGACCGCAGACAACAGCATGCCTCTGTTGTTTTGTCCTGCTCGCTGTGTTGGAGGCTGAAACCTGGGCTTTGTGTCCTCCTCCTCCTCCTCCTCCTCTCCCTCCCCCTCCCCCTCTTCCTTCCCCCTCCTCCTTCTCCTTCTTCACTCTTCCTTCTCCTTTCTTGTTTCTTCTTTAAATGTTGAGACAGGGTCTAAACTAAACTTCCCAGGCTGGTCTTGAACCTGCAGTCCTCCGGTCTCAGCCCCTGAGAGGTTGGGATTACAGGCCTGCATCACCAGGTCTGGTTAGACAATAGCTCACTAATTCAAGCTTGGTTCCTGTCCTTGGCTGAGGATTTTGTGAGGAACGTAAACATCTGGGTATGCACTGCACAGCAGCCTGCCTCTTCCCTGGGTATCCAAATCCCCGTGGAGGGTACTACTCCTCCCCAAATCCACGCACATTCTTAAAATAACAAGTGTCTGAGTGTACGGAGAGAACAGAGAGTGAGTGTAGCCCAGACTGGCCTGGTCACCTTGACCAGATGTTGGATCTGGCCATCAGAAGGGAGGGTCAACTTCAAACACTTCCATTTCATAGTCAGAGGATGAAGGGCCAGACAGGCATCCCATGCTCGCTCACAGGCCCGGCCAGGTAACAGAAGAGGGTCCCTGTAGGGCCCAGGAACCTTACAGAGAAGGAGAACCACTTATCTGCTGGGGCACAGGCAAGGGGGCTTCCCTGGCAGGTCAGATGGACCTTCAGCTACAGCCCTCCTGTCTTCCCTGGGCAGATGACTTCATGAAACAGAGCCGGGGCATGCTGCTGCTCTACAGCATGAAGAACCCTAGCTTTCCCGAGTACATGTTCAGCAGTGAGAGTGGCATCATGTGCCTGGACATGCACGTGGACCACCCGTACCTGGTGGTTGTGGGTTACTATGACGGCAATGTGGCCATCTACAACCTCAAGAAGCCCCACTCGCAGCCCTGCTTCCGCAGCACCTCCAAGTCTGGCAAGCACACGGACCCTGTATGGCAGGTGAGCCGGGGACCTGGGCGGGGAGAGCACGTGGGCTCAGGAGCCATGGAGGAGGGCTAGGACAAGGACACGCAAGGGGCTGGGGAAGGCAAGTGGCACATAAGAGGCCCAGGGGCTGGATATGAGAAGGCAAAGGGAGACTTAGGAGGCAATAGTTTTCTTTCTGAGCTGGAGTCTGCTGCCATCAGGGAGCCCTTAGCTGTCTGCCAAGACTCACCAGTGCCACCAGTACTTCAGTGACCCTAGCTGGGCACCTCCTGGACCTCTGGTGCAGATCCTTATCTATAAGGTTCCTGGACCCCACAAGGACCCTCCTCTGTCACATGAGAAAGATTGTTCCCAGATACTCTGTGGATGTGGCTGGAGAGTCCAGGAGGCAGTCTGTTCTTGAGCTTCTTGTAGCATCATCTTTTCTAGACAGGCTTCAGGCCACCCCTGTGTGTCCCAAAGGTGCCCTGCCTCTTTAAGCTGTGCACTACTTTCACAGGCAGGTCTGAGAGACTCTAAAGTTGGATTTCTGCCTCAAGTTGCCCCAAAGCTCTGGGTTCATCAGGCAATTCCTAAGGCTTTCTTGTCCTCTGTCCTCATTCCCTGATAATCTTCAGGCAGTTTGGGGCCCACCTCTTCTGGCCTTGAGTCTTTTGCTCCATGCACTGGATATGAGCTCCAGAGAGGACTGAGCAGAGAGCTGACTTCCCAGGCCCAGGGGACATGGTGGCCTCTCAGGCTTCCCCAGAGCCTGGGGCAGATGGTGTCAGAGAGGGAAAACCTGGGTTGCGTGCCCTCCCATCTCAAGCTCACCAACGTGGGGCCCAGAGCTTCTGTCCATCCAAGAGTCTGCCTTCCAACTCATTACCTTCAGGCACATGGAACTCAATAGATATACAGACAATGTCACCAAAGTCTTTAGAGGCCTGACTCTGCTTCGCCAGCCTGGACAGCCCAAGGCCAACCGTGAGAGAGATGCCCCTCTTTGGCCTGATGGCCCTCCTCAAACCCAGGGTTATGGAAGAAGTTCAGAGCAAGCGCCCTCTTCCTACTCCGCCATGCTCTCTGAGTCACATGGCAGGCAGGGTGGAGAGCCAGAGCACTGAAGCTCCTCTGTCCAGTCAGGCTAGAGTCTGGCACAACCTAGGAAGGACCCATCTGCCGCTTGCCCACTCACTTCCGGTTCCCTTCTTTTCCCCTCAGCGCCTCCATTGTGCATCCATTCATTAACTTCTGCCTGCTCATGTGGTTGCTGTTCAGGCTTAGGGGCCTTACCTCTGGAGCTCTTGGTGCAAGGCACCCGCAGCCACAGGCTGACCAGGGTAGGGCACACTGCTAAGTGCTAAAGTATGAGTGCATAAAGGGAAGCCTTACCCTGGGTGGGGACTAAAGGCAGGAAGCCAGGGCTTGCTAGCGCAGTATTTCTCAACCTGTGGGTCGAGACCTCTTTGACAAACCTCTAACTCCAAAAATATTGGCATTGCCATTCATAACAGTAGCAAAATTACAGTTATAAAGTGACAAGGAAAATAATTTTATGGTTGGGGGATCACCAGAACATGAGGGTCACTGCATTAAGAAGAATGAGAACTGCGGTCCAGTGGAAGCAACCTCTGACCCACATTTCATTTTATTTTAATTTTTGATACAAGGTTTCTCTGCACAGCCCTGGCTGTCCTGGAACTTGCTCTGCAGACCAGGCTGGCCTCAATTTCAGAGACATGCCTGCCTCTGCTTCCTGAGTCCTGGTGTGTGCCACCAGTGCCTGGCTCCTGGTCTGGATTTTACAGGATGTCACTGTGACAAAAGGAGTTACTGTGCAATAATAAAGGGCTTCGAGCAGAGTGGCCCACTGGGGAGCTGTGCATCATTCAGAGCATGTGTGAAAGGGGTAGGGGAAAGACCCGAGGAGAGGACAGGCACTCGTGGGGAGTGTGCTTAGCATGGGCACTGCCCGTCAGAGAGTAACACAAAAATACAGTGTATCAAAAGGGAGGAGAGCAGAGCCATTCCTGTAAAGCTAGGGCCTTGCTTACTTAGGGGTCCCCTGTTGTCACTCCTGCTGCCTCCCGTGGTACCTCATCAGGGCTCCTAAGACATCCTATGAGCACAGTTTGAAACTCGCACGCAGCCCAATCATCGGAGGATCTGGGGCGAGGTGCAACAGTCACTGCAGGGTTTTGGAAAGACTCTGTTACAGCGGGAGAATTTCTGAAGGCTAAGGAAGGGCAGAGGCGGGGAGATGGGCATGTGGACCCAGGAGGGAGAGCTGTTGCAATAGGAACATCAAATAAACACGGGGAAAGGGAAGCATCGTGGGTTTGGGGGGCCCTGTAGGGCATCCATAGATGTGGGAAATGACGGAGAGGAGCATGTTTGGCCCCAGGGTAATAGGGAAAGCAGAGGGGCAGCCTAGCAGTGTGCTCTTAGGAGCCTGGAGCTTTAAGACAAGACAAGCTGATTGAATGAGATGTCCAAGACCCAAGATCCTTGGCCCTTCTTAAAGGGACTGTGCCCGGTGTATCTGTGCCCGGTGTATCTGTGCCCGGTGTATCTGTGCCCGGTGTATCTGTGCCCGGTGTATCTGGACTTCAGATGCCAGGCTGGGGCAGAGTCTGTTGTGTTGGCCATGGGAAACTATGGACGGCTGTGGTGCCAGGGTTTTAAAATGGCTCAAGTCCCACAGAGCACAGGCTCCTTCCCCGGGTGGCCCACAAGGGTGCCTAAGCACTGATCAGACCCTCCTGTGAAACCTTAACCAGCAGCAGTCTGCAACCGCAGAAAGGCAGCAGGAAGAGAGTTCGAGCAGAGACTGGGTGCTCGGTCCTAACCAGATGAGGCAGGGGAGGAAAAACTGGTGCAGTGCTCTCCCGCTCCCTAGGTCCTCACTGGTTCTCTGGATCCTGTTGGTAAACCTTTCCTCTCACCTCCACTGTCTAGGATCACACACACACACACACACACACACACACACACACACACACACTCACTCACAGGGCATGAGGCTGCTAAGTGGGGTGTGAAATACAATTTCCATGAGTGCTGGCGTCTGCTCATTAAACACTTCCCTTTGCAGCTCCCCTGCGCCTCTTACAGCCTGGCCTTTGACACCTTTGTCCCCTCCCCCTCTTTAAAGGGACCATGTTTGCACAGAAGGGGAAGTAGTCTCCAGATGCATCCTTATTGTGCCTTACAGCCTCTGCAAAATTCTGGCCTCCCAGTGAAAGCACAAAAGAACCCGCTACCCAGACAAGCCCAGGCAGGACTCAGCCTGGCCTCCCGCAGCGGCTCCAATCGGATTCACCAGGCCTAGGGGCTGGATGGAGAGAGACAACCCCTTCTCTCCCCCCACTCCCCAGCCACCCTCCTCCCCAACAGCCATGGTGACAGCTGTGGTTACAGGCAACAGCCGTTACAGGCAACAGGCCTAGGTTCTTGGCCTCCCTCTCTGGACCTCAGCTTGTGACAGAGGGAGGAGACTGGACAGGGGTCCCAGCATGGGGGGTCTGGAGGGAGTCAGAGGATGGAAAGCTCTGGGCACCCAGCCCCACCCCAGCTTTTGGGGACTTGGCTTGGCCAAGCCTCCACATCTGGCAACAGAAACTTGAGCCTCAAGCGTGTCATCTTCATAAGACAACAGCTCTGTCTCCAAAACACTTTCCCATATGTTTGCTTCCAGCCTCGAGAAGACGGGTGGGGCAGGGTAATTAACCCGGATTTGCAGATGGAGAAACGCAGCTCAAATCTGGGATTTGGGAGCAAGATTCTGGGAGCAGGAGCTAGTGCCGGTTTGAAGGTGGGAGCAAAGGAGACTTTCAAGTTAAAGGCCAAGCCTAGAAGAGGGGATGGCCTCCTTCCCCCACACTTCTCCCCACAGCCGCTTGCAGCCCTCCTTCCTAGGATGATGTTACTAGTGAGGCTGTCAGCTAGCTAGAGTGTTTGCTTGTTTTTGAGACAGGAGCATGCTGTGTAGCCCAGCTGCTCTAGAACTCACAATCCTCCTGCCTGTCCCCTGAAAGCTCGAAGTCACTTCTCACAGACGCCATCAAGCTGAAGTATTTACCACCATACCTGGCCCCATTAGCTATTATTACTGTAACACTTAACAGTGTACAGTTTACGTACGGCATAGCATTTACTTCTCACTGTATGTATGCCTGTGTTAGCCTTATCATGGCTTCCATTTTATAAGCGAAAGGGCGAGTTGTGGGGCTCTGACCTTTCCAGGTCATGGCTGTGTGGGGAGATTAAACCCACAACAAGAACTTCTTCCCACAACTAGACAGCTAGAACCCAACCCAGGGAGAAATTGAATACCTCCTGCCAAAACCACACGTTAGGGCAAATGCTCTGACTGCTATGGTGGCCCCAGGTTGGAAACAGCTGGATGAAATGAGATCGGAAGAGCTCATCATGGAGTTCTGGGAAATGGGCTCCTAGACCTTGCACCTGAGCCCTGGGTGGGCACATGGTGAGCCCCACCTACAGCTATAACTCTGCACCCTAACAGAGTTCCAAAACTGTGGCTTGGGGTGTTTCAGGTCAAGTGGCAGAAGGATGACATGGACCACAACCTCAACTTCTTTTCTGTGTCCTCCGATGGCAGGATAGTGTCATGGACCCTCGTCAAGGTGCCTGCTTCCCAGAAAGGGTCATGGAGGGGTGAGTGGGGAAGTGGGAGGAGCTAAATGGCAAAAAGCTACCGAACTGATCATTCCTTCATCTCTCCATCCCTCTGCCTGCAGAGCGAGCTGGTTCACATCGACGTTATCAAGCTGAAGACTGAAGGCAGCACTACAGAAATCCCTGAGGGGCTGCAGTTGCACACCGTAGGTAGGGGCCCCAGCCTTCACAGGCACCCAGGATCAGTGGCTGTGACGGACAGTTCAGGGGACTGGAAAGCCTAGTCCTGTGGGCTGAGCCCTTGACCACTGGCACACCCCTATCCAGGCAGACCCTGCTCTGGTTTATGCTAATCAGGTGCTGCTATGCAGATCCATCCCTGTTTATGCAGATCTAAGCCCTGTTTACCCAGATCCCGTCCCTGTTTACTCAATCCCTACCCTGTTTATGCAGACTCTATCCCTGTTTGCACAGACCATGTCCCTGTTTGCAGACCCCCATCCCTGTTTACCATGACCCTGACCCTGTTTAACTCAATTCCTGCCTTGTTTACCCAGGCCTCCATTCCTGTCTGCAGCGTCCATACTGCCTAGGGCAAGCAAGCCCGAGGTCCAGTTTCTGTTTTCCTGGCCAGAGCCCAGCCCTTACAGCGGCCCAGTTCTATTTGTCCAACAGCGAGCTGGGTGGGAGGCTCCCTCTGAGAACCAGCCTAAGTCTGTCCCCTCTTCTTCCAAGGCTGTGGCACTGCCTTTGACTTCCACAAAGAGATCGACTACATGTTCCTGGTGGGCACAGAAGAGGGGAAAATCTACAAGGTGAGGCGGCACTGCCCGCTCTGTCAGCTCCTCACTGGGCCATTGGACCTAAGCACTTAGGGTCTTCAACAGCCATCCTCAACAGATCCTACTCTGACACCATCATCTAGGGTTTGCTGTTCTGGACACCTTCCGTGGGGTGGGTGGGGGCGGGGATGGGGGGGATGCATTTTTTAAAAAGTTTTTAAATTGTGGTGTGTGCGTGCGTGTGTGTGTGTGTGTGTGTGTGTGTGTATTAGCTGCACGGGCACACTCATATCACACTGTACATGGGGAGTACTGGGGCTCTGACTCAGGCCTTCAGGCTTAGTGGCAAGCACCTTTAGCCACTCTGCCACCCTGCAAGCTCAGAAGAGAGGCTTCCTTGATTCAAATATTTTTTTTAACATCTATTTATTAAATGGTGGTGTGTGGGGCATATATATGCCACAACACATGCTTGTAGATGAGCGGGTACAGCTTGCAGGCCTGTTCCAAGTTAAACTCCTCATCAGGCTTAGCAGCAGGTACCAGCCCAAGAGTGCATGGCTTGGTCTGCTCGGGTGTCAGGAAAAGGTGATGGAGGGTCTAGAGTGACTTCAACCAGTCTCCTTCTCCTTTCCTAAGAGGCAGGCATGGGGTTAGGGGGCTGGGGGAGCTAGGAATATTCCGGGCAGACTTCCTGGGGGAGGTCTGTGCTTGAACTGGGCTTTGAAGGCCAGGTATCCAGCAGCTTGATCTCTGAATAGGAGGTGCGTGGCTGCCGGCAGGACACAGCCAGTTCTCGGTCCTGGCTCAGTGTTAGTAGGTGAACATCCCTCTGAACCCCCATCGTCCAGAAATAGCTTTGCTGTGAGCTTTTCTTAGGCTCCGAGATTCAGAATGTTAATTACAGACAGCCTCCCGGGAGCCCCAGAGGCCCAGCCAGAGTTGGTCTGAATGCAAAAGAGGTCCCCACCCCCTCTCCACCCCTCCCGGTGGCAGCAGGAGACAGGCAGGGGAAGGAAAGGCTGGTCATTTTGTCTGGCCCAGGCAGACGCTGCATGGGAAATCTGGAGATCTGAGTCCGCCCCTGGTTCTGCACCTGCCCTTACCTGTTCCAGGTGGGTAGCTGCTTACTGTGGTGTGGATGATGTCCAAGCTGCAGTGAACCCTCGGCACTGGCTACCCACAGGCTTTGGCGTGGACAAAGTAGGCTGTGCCACATCTTTGCCCTGCCTTGGAGAGAGAAGCCACTTTCTTACTCAAGTCACTTCCCTTCACCCCCTCAGAGGGTTCCATGCCCAGCCTGGACTCTCGTCCTAAAGCGCTTCCTCTCCCTTCCAGAGGTGGGGACCAGATGGACAGTCCAGGGCCCCTAGGGAAAAGGTTGCTGCTGGCTTTTCTCTGCCAACCCTCCTTAATCAGCCATTCTTTACCCCCACCACAGTGCTCCAAATCCTACTCCAGCCAGTTCTTGGACACCTATGACGCTCACAACATGGCAGTAGACGCTGTACTATGGAACCCATACCACACCAAGGTCTTCATGTCCTGCAGCTCTGACTGGACAGTGAAGATCTGGGACCACACCATCAAGTGAGGGTCCTGTCTTGGCCCTGCCTGCCCCACACCCTCCCCTCAGCTCTGACACTGTGACCCCTTTGTGCTATGGGCTTGTCCCTTCTTCTACTGCAGGACCCCCATGTTCATTTATGATCTGAACTCAGCCGTGGGTGACGTGGCCTGGGCACCGTACTCTTCCACTGTGTTTGCCGCGGTCACCACGGACGGGAAGGTAAGTCGTCCTGTCCTCACCCTGCTGAGCCCCCACAGAGACAAGGAGGCATTTCACTGTCTCCGTCCTAGAGAGCCCATCACGTGCCACCCCAGGTCAGTAGGAGATGATGGGCCGCAGGATTATATACTTCAGGGCCAGGCTCTGCAGGGAAATGTGGAGGAATCCTTCATCACGGGACCCTCAAGGGAGGGACAGGAGTGTTCACCTTGAGGAACAGGCCCTCTGGGGAAATGAGGTGTCATCCAGAAGGTGTCTTCCTTGAGGTCCCTGGGGTGGGGCGTTAGAGGGTGCCTAGCCTGTGGGCCAGTCACTGGTCAGTAAGGTAGTGAGGCCGTCACCTCCAGCAATGCCCATGCTAGTTCTAGGAGCTTGAGTAGAGATAGACAGAGGCCCCAAAGCCACCTTTTTGTGGGGATGTTATTAGGTGCAGCCTTGTTTTCTTCATGGAATCTGGCCAGCCAGCCACCGGTGCCCTGAACACATTACTAAGGGTCAACCACGGTGCTCAGCTCTGGGCTAGAATCTGCTAGTTATGGAGCTCACATTATAGTGGGAAAGAATATTTTTAAAAAACCAAACCAACCCCAACCCCAACCCCCCAGGCATCAAATTCCCACCAATCAGAGCAGAGGACGGGAAGCGGGTTGTGTCAGGGTGCGAGTGTTCATCGCAGCGCTCCCCATAATCTCCAAACTACAAGGCAGCCAGTGTCCACCACATTGTGAACAGCAAATAGAACGCAGTGTATATGCTGAAGGAACACAGTCAGCAGACAAGGAACATGTGACAACATAGATGACACAGAAAGCTTATGCTAAATAAAACAGGCCAGCCACAAAAGAACAAATGTATGGCAAGTCCAAGACGGGTCTGACCAGCATGCTTCGTGTGCAGTGACAAGTCCACAGAGATGTAGGGTAGATCTGTGTTTGCCTCAGATACAACGGCTGAGAAAAAAAAAAAAAAATGGGAGTGACTGTTAACGAGTGCAGAGCTTGTCCTGTGGGTGAAGGAAACACCTTAAAATTTGCTGTGATAATGGTCTGATAAGTGAATATGCTTAAAACCAAGACGTGTCTACTTGCAGCATGCTAAGTGGATGAGCCTTATAGCATGTGAATTATATCTCAATAAAGCTGTTATAGCACACAGAAAAGGCGGGGCTTGATGGTAAATGCCTCTGCCTACCTATAATCCAGCATTTAGAAGGCCGAGGCTAGAGGACCAAACGTTTGAAGGGAGCCTGGATTACACAGCATGGCCTGATGGCGCTGTATGTCGAGACCTGAGGGTGGGGTGGGGTGGATGGTGGGGGTGTTGGTGTTTCTTGGGAAGGGCTTCTTTGAAGAAGTAAAAAAAGACTGAGAGCTGAATGACAAGCACCGGCCTTTAACTTTGTTCGTTTGTTTTGTTTGGGGGGTGGACACAGGGTCTCTCTATTATGTAGCTCTACCTGTTCTCTTACAAGCTAGCCTCCATCTCCCAGAAATCCATCTGCCTCTGCCTCCTGCATGCTGGAAATCAAAGGTGTGAGCCCTTTGCTAGCCCTGCAGGACTCATTGTGAGGATGCGGTGGGGAAGCTGTCCACACTGAGGCAACAGGACACCAACGTTCTGACGTGGGACGAGCTCATCAGCCTTAGGGGCAGAGGCAGCATGCCTGGGGCATAGTGAGCATGGCGGGAGGGCTGAGGACGGGATGAGGACTCGGGCAAGCACGCGGAATCTGACTCCAAGGAGACTTGATGGAGCTGTTTAAGGCAAGTCTGGGTAGTAGAAGCAGTGAGACCAGGTGGCTGTGGCAGCAGCAGCCGATAGTGATTTGGACTCCGAGTGAGGCAAGGATGGTGTCCAACTTTTATTAGGCACTTAGGCATCAAAGTCGGAGAGCATTCTGTATGTATTAGCTGGGATGGGCCCCTGACTCTGCCACTTATGAGCAAGTTAGCTTCCAAGTCCTCATTTATAAATGAGGATTGTACTAGAACTGCAGTGTGGAGTGGTTGTGAGGGTATAATTAGACAATCCAACCTTGTAACACTCTTGCCCAGAGCCTGAAACATAGTAAGCCTATTAGACTGGATAAATGGTGGCTGCCAGTGTTGGGTTTCTTTGCGGTATTTTCATGTATACATCATTAGAGTTCGTTCTGATCACCCTCTTCCTTCTGTCGCCCTCCCTCTGATCCCATTACCTGTCCCCTTTGTCCTTCTAAGTCTCCCCTCTGTGTCATATACATCCCATAGCTGCTGCTACCATTGATTCTGGATATACTTAAGATCCTTAATCCTCTTTAACCTCACTCCCTCATGAAATCCCTTCTGTGGCCTTCAGCTCCGTTGTACTGACTGCCAGCCTTCTGTCGGGTTCTCAGAGAGCCCAAGATGGGGGACCGGGCCTGGTTTACCCGACTGTGACACTAACCTCTCCATAGGCCCACGTATTTGACTTGGCCGTCAACAAGTATGAAGCTATCTGCAACCAGCCTGTGGTGCCCAAGAAGAAGAACAAGATCACCCATGTGCAGTTCAACCCCATTCACCCCATCATAATCGTGGGCGACGACCGTGGCCACATCGTCTGTCTCAAGCTCTCTCCCAACTTGCGAAAGATGCCAAAGGTATGAGCTCTGGGAGTCCAGGCTGCCATCAAGAGATGGGGTGGTGAGGATGAGAGGGAGGAAGGGGCCACCCCAAGTTTCTGGCATGGAGGACTCAAGGTAAAGATGGTGTGTGTCACTGCCTGAAGGGGGATGCTGGGAAAGACAGGTTGTGAAGTAACAGATCAGTTTGTGGTACTGTGTCCGAGTTCTCGGTAGGGTCCCGGGGGTGATTTCCAAGGAGTAAGGGGGCTTGGAACATGGAGGAGGCAAACATCATTGACGTCCTGGAGTGCAGGATGCTGTAGGTGTGACAGGCTACAAGGAGAGGGACTCAAAGCTCCACTGAGTATCACTGCTGGGCTTACAGTTTCAGCTCCAATGGCTCCTCAACTGGAAGCTGTGTGTTGACCCAGGGAGGGAGGAAATGAGCTGGGTAACTGGGTCAGCAGTGGTGCAGACCACCTTCTGAGTCCTGGTTTCGGTTTCTTGGGTCTCTCATAGTGAGAAGACCCAGCCCAGAGTCCAAGGACCCCAAATGTTTGACAGGGAGCCAAAATCAATGACCTTGAATCTATACCTGAGCCCAAGTTCAGATTTCAGACTCAAGCGTCACAGCACTGGCCTTAGGATCCAGAGCCTCGGGACTCAATCCGCAGATACAGAACCCATCTGTATATGACAGTGGGAATGGCTCTTTGCTCTCTAACCAGCTTTAGGCCAGGGTCGGGTTGACCAAGTCACCCTCATCATTGAGCCTCCAGGGTACAATTTGAGGTATACATAGCAGTTTGGGCAGGGCCTGGGGGCTTGTCTTGTCCAGCTACATTCTTTTTCCCCAGGTGTCCCTACCCAGCCAGGGACTGTGCCCCATCCTTTGGACACTGGCATAGACTATTCTCCACCATGGCCAGGGAGGCACAGGCTAGAAGTGTGGATGGCCCCGTAATTGTAGCCAGCTGGGGGAGGGGGTGGACTTGGCTATAAATACTCAGAAGGCTGCTAAGCGCCTGCAGCTGTGGCCCACAGGCTGTGGTGGGCTTTGGGGGTTGGGGAAAGTCAGGCATGGTCTAAATCTCTTTGCTGAGCCCAGCTCCTTGGCCTCGGGAGGGAGAAAGGCGGCAGCAAATTTTGTAGAACAGATAAAATCTGTTCTTAATTTAATGAGGGGCAGGCTTAAGATGGCAGAGTGGACAGCCCCCCTGGGAGGGTGATGGCCACTCTTGGCGGGAGGCATAGCCCTGACTCTATGAGCGTGGTAGATATGAACGTCCTACCCAGGGCGATGCTGGGAGGCAAGATTTATCACAGTTGCATCTCCTCACACAGCAAGGGTCAGCTGC
This sequence comes from Mus pahari, assembly GCF_900095145.1. Taxonomy (NCBI): domain Eukaryota; kingdom Metazoa; phylum Chordata; class Mammalia; order Rodentia; family Muridae; genus Mus; species Mus pahari. The sequence goes on from NC_034611.1 coordinate 47,405,548, forward strand.
GGAACTCTGGGAATCTGGGAACCTAAATCGCCAAGGATCTGAGCAAGGACAGTTTGGGGCCAGTTCTTGGGAGGGTTAGAAGTTCCTGTGAGACTGCTGTCTGACCCTGTCAGCAGTCAAGTGATTCATCCCAAAGGAAGTCCTCTGGGCATCCCTACAGCCCTCCCTCTGGGAGCCGCCGCTTTCCTGCCCTTCCCCAGAGGACAGACCTCTCTCCCAGTGAACTTCCCCCACCCACCCCCTGAATGCCCTCAGAAGTCACGAACCATCTTTCCCTTCCTCCTGTACAGATGGGGCAATGAGGCTCAGAAAGCCAAGGGACTTGTCCAGCCTTATGGGAAGCTAATGACAGCAGTGGAAGTAAAAAACCAGGTCTCTTTAAGTTCTGAGGGACAGGGTAAAGCTGAGAAATAGCTTAATTACGGAGCGAGACTGGGGAGAGAGGAAAAGATGACTCTCATGACTCTCCCGTGCCTCTCTCCGACGGAGCTATAAGCTGGGTAAAGGCAAAAGCTGCAGGAGTGAAGCACACCTGGGAGCAGGGGGTGGGGTCAAGGCCAGAGGAAACTGGAGCTCTCCTGAGCAGCAGCAGCCAGACTGGGCCCAGTGGCTCTGCACCCTCCCCTTACCTTATACCCCAGCAGGTGTAGCTGGGGCAGGTGCCAGGAAGCAGTGGGCACAGGTGGCAGAGAACTGGGGGAAGGGAGTAGATGGCCGCTGCCCAGCCTGTCTCAGCACAGCCCACATCTCACTGGCTGGACAGTAGCTAGACTTTGACTGATGTGGCCTGCTGCGAATTGTAAGGCCTGTGGGCCAAATGTACCTGTGTCCAAAATTCCATTTTCTCAGGGCCCAACTTACCAATGGAAACCCTAGAATGCTTTGCAGGTGGGAGCAAGGGTCTGCGAGACAGTCCCCAGCACACGGCGGGCGCCACATAGAAAATCCTGTGTACTTTCCCCCAGCCCACCCCCGTTTGTTCTGGTTACATGACACATCAAGTCTGGCACCCCTCCCCAACCCTAACCTGAAGGTGTGAGGACACCTGTGGCCACCTCCTCTCTCCCGGTAGCACACACATCTATCCCCTCCTTACCGGGCCCAACCTGAGGGATCCTGACCTTCAGCCTACAGCTCTCCACTGCCTGACGCCTGAAGGTGACCTCTGAGGGTCTGGGGATAAACGCCTTTCCCCACTCCTGCACCAAGGGCTTGCTTCTCGCTAGGCTTCAGAGCTGGAGTTGGATCCTCCTCACAGGCCCTCGGCTGGGCCTGAGTCACCTGACCAGCAGGGCCCTGATAGTTACTGGGCAGGGGACGGTCAGGGAACAGCAGGTTGGGAAGGGGAGCCTGTGGCAGCTCCCCCAAGGCAGCAGCAGTCTGTACCCATTCCCACGGGTGTCCCCTCTCTTCAGGAGAAGAAGGGGCAGGAAGTGCAGAAGGGGCCAGCTGTGGAGATCGCAAAACTGGACAAACTGCTAAACCTCGTGAGAGAAGTAAAAACCAAACCCTGAGAGCCTGACCCCACACAAGCCAGGCCGTGCCTCACCCGACCAATGCCAGTACCCGCTTTTCTCATTCTGGCGCCGTGACCCTCAGCCTCCATTACCCTCTTTGCACAAATAAAGCCAGCTGGACGCTCACCTCCCACCTTTATCTGTTTTCTGTTCTACCCCACAGCCCCTAGGAAAAGAAATCTCGGGGCAAGCCATAGTTCCATTTATTATCCAACAAACAGTGGGGGGACCAGAGAAGGGGCCCAGCCTGGACACCCTCCCGTTATTGCCATGGGGTTCCCGTTTGCTCCCCAACCTAGGGAGCCCAGGGGTGCTGAGCCTAGGGAAGGCGTGAACTCAGCCCTTGGCCCTTGGGATGGCCCTGGCCCTAGCACCAACTCCTAACAGCGCCCCCCCCTCCCCAGGCCTTTCTCTCTAGGGCCACTCAGGCCTCTCTTGGAGCCAGGCTGGCTACAATCTAGGCTGCTGGGTCCAGCGTCAAATCGACTGGACTCTATAAATTCTGGACCCCAGGCCAACTGACTTCTGGGATCCGATTCCACGCTCTGACTCAGGTATCCTCAGGCCCAGGACTCCAGGCTAGGTCAGGGGCCTTCAGGGCTGCAGCAGGTAGCTGCCTTCATGGCTGGGCTTCTGGGGTGGTGGCGCCTTCTCAGGACAGGGGCCGGGGCTGGAGTTGGGACTGGATTCCGAGAGAGAATCGACGTCAGCAGAGCGAGAGTGGCAGGCCCAGCAGAGAATGACCCAGAGCAGTAGCAGCAAGAAGCCTACGAGGCCATTGCAGACGATGGCGATGAGAGCCCCCTGGGAGATGGCTGCCCCCATGGCAGACAGCACCCTCAGGCCAGCGCAGACAGCGGAGCTGCCTCAGCGGCAAGGCCCATGCCGAGGCACAACTCTGGGGTGGCCGACCATCCAAGGCGGCTGTCCTGTCCACACACAGCGACTTCTGGGCGGGGATGATGCCCACCTGCAGTCCTGGGCCTGAGGAAGTACAGGGGAAAGTAGACGGAGGTGAGGAGGAAGAAGTAGGCTGAAGCCTAGGGGGACAGCATCCATCTTTGGCCTCAGGCAGAGAGCCACTAGTCCCAGCAGGCTCACGTACCCCACCAAGCCAGCACCTCCACCCTCGGGCCTGGCTCTGAGCCCCCGGGTGCTGCGGTGCAGCCAGAAGGGGGAAGCTATAGTAGGCAGGCAGCCTCTCATTCTCCTCGGAACTGGTGGGTACAGCCTAGCCCTGCCCACCATGCTTCTAGCCCTTCAGATGTGCTGTTGGTGGGCGGGACTGAGGTGGCTTAAGGCCCAGGAGGAAGATTATGACCATGATTGTCGTGGCTAGGGCATCCTCTCCGTTCTGAGGGCTGCGGTCAGCCAGTCCAGGAGACCTGCATAGGTGCCAGCTCACACACAGGAACTTTGTGGAGGCTCTGGCAGGAACGTGTGGGTTCGGCATACCCAAGGCTGTGTGCCTAGGTGTACCTTTCCCTGGGACTTTGCCTCTCTGGGTCAGGTGTGTGTCTGAACGTACATCTTCCTGTCCCTCTGTCCCTCGCTGGATCTGCATCCTTGCCTCTGCAAACACACCTCTTTGAAGGTGTGTGGCTGCCTGTCTCTCTGTGTCCCTATCTCTGAGTGTCTTGAGTGTTTCATTTATGTGTCTCATTTCTCTACCAGTCTCTCTATGCATCTCTGTCTCTTTTCACGACTGCATGTCCCTCTGCCCTCGGGGACATGTCTCCATGGGGTCGGTATCGATGGTTCTGTGCGTCTTGCATGTGTCTCTGCCTTTGTGTCTATCTCTCCTCCAAGCTGTGTGTCTCTCTGTCTCTGTGTGGGTCACTGTCTCTTCATACTCGTCCAAGATCTGTTTTTCGATCCCCTGCCAGTAGGGGAGCCCCTCCCCCCTTACCTGAGTTGAGCCCGGTGCGCGCCCGCGGGAGGGTCCGGGACAGCGGGATGCTCAGCGCCGACTGAGGCTCGAGAGCCTGCGGGCGGGGGGCGGCGGGAGGCGGGCAGGGGCGACGTCCACTCCCCGGGCCCTCCCCCTGGGCCGCGCAGCCTCCGCGGGCCGCTCCCGCCGGGGCGCGACCGGGCCGGCCTCTGCCGCGGGCGGTCTGCGGAGAGCGGGCACCTCCTCCCCCTGGGGCGGCGCCTCCTCCGCGGCCGGGGCCGCTAGCTCGCTCGCTCGCTCGCTCTCTCGCTCGGCGGCACTCGGGCGGCGGCGGCAGGAGCGTCGAGGAGTTCGGCTGGGCTCGGCTGCGTTCGGCTGGGCTCGGCTACGGCGGGAGGGAGTCGGCTGAGCTCGGCTGAGCTCGGCGGGCAGCAAAAAACAGCGGAGAGCCCCGCCTCTTGAGTGGCCAGCGGCCTGCGGCCCTTTAGGGGCGGAGCCATCTCTGTGCCGCTGCCGCCGTTCAATTGGCTGTCCAGGCCAAGTTCCCGCGCCATTGGTTGTGCTCTGGGGTGGGACACGACCATCCTGGTGCAGGAGAGGAGGAGGGAGGGGCTTCGGAAGGGTGAGAGGAGGGGTGTATAGGGGCCACTTTGTTTTGATCCATCCCTTGAGAAGGTGAAGGGTCAGCCCACCTTTTTGCAGGGATTTCTTGCACCTTCCACATCTGGAATGCACCCCCACATGTGAAGCGTCTACCCCTCCATATCTGGAAGAAGTCTGTCTCTATTATCTGAGAAAGTCCATGTGTCTCCACACCTGACCCTCCGCACCTCTCATCTTTCTACATATCTCTCTCCCAGCAGAGCGTAGAGTCCCGCATGTCCACTTTACAGCGCCTGTAGATTGCCTCTAGTCCTAAGAACAGTGTGATCTCTGGGAATTCACGACCTTTGTTGCGTTTTACTGATATCTCACCCAGTGTTGGTCACAGGCTTGTGCGTTGCTTGCTGGAGGGAGCTTGAGACACCTGAAGAATGGCCCAGCTCTGGCTGAACTAGATCCAGGTGTCACGAATGGCCTGACCCCATCCTTAACAGACCAAGGTAGCTTGGACAGGAGTAGTCATGCAGGCCTTCCCCTCCCAGACCCTTCAGTGGCAGTGCTAGTGATGTAACTTAGGGCATTGGGCTCACACACGCAAGGAGCTACATTTCTGGCCCTCCAGTGATTCTTAAGTGTTCTTACATGTGACTTCTATCACATATTGTCCATGGACAGTCAGACAGAGACCCATGGCCCCGAATCCAGCCTTAACTTCCTCAGAATACCTACACTCACAGCAAATTGCATACTGGAGTCACAGTGATGTTGGTTCCCGGTTCCACTTTCTAACTCTCTTAAACACAGCTTTCTTCTCCATAAAACTGTCATAGTAATAGCTACTTCTTAGGCTTTCACTAATTCATTTATACCGTACCAACCACATCTCAGTAAATGCCAGCTGACAAGCCAAGACCAGGTGGCTAAGGGGCCGGGCTCCTCCTTCCAAGAAAAGGAGAAAGGGGAGTGTAAAGTCATCTCCACGGCTGAATCATCAGGAGCTGCTGTGTTAGAGTCTGTCTAAAATAAACTACGGACCCCGTGGAGTTTGTCAGGATGGATTAATTTTAGTTCCCCCCCCCCCGTTACGCAGCAGGGTGGGGGTATTGTGAGAAGGATCAGATCAGTTATAGGGAAGAGAGAGACATATGGTCGCACATCTGAGTATAGTGCCAGTGAATTTGTGACCTAGCCGCAGGGGTTCAGATTTCATCCTGGAAACAGTGGGGAGTCACTGAAGAATTTTGAGCATCATCGGAGTGATGTGATCATAGCCAGAAATTAGAAGGATGATTTGGGCCATTGGGTGGAAAGGAGTTTTAAAAGCATTTGAGAATGAAAGATACCCCTATCCTTCACATTGATGAGGGAGTAAAAATGTCCTTGACAGAGCAGAAATGCACTGGGGTATTGAGGTACATCAGTAGGCAGAACTCAGAAGACAGGGCAAATAAGAAGAGGACATTCTGGGGTAACTTGTTACAGCAGCTGCAGCACCATGAGGCAATGCCCCCTGATAAAGAACCCAGAAGAGGGGGATGCTGAGATGGTTCAACCGGAAAAAACCACTGGCCGCCATGTCTGATGACCTGAGTCCAATCCCTGGAATCAGGATGGAGGAAGGCAAGAACCGACTCCACCAAGCTGTTCCTGTCCTCCACGCTACACCCTGTAGCACACAGCTGTCCCCACCAGATAAATATAATTTAAACATAAGTTTCAGCAAAGAACTAAGGCCGTAATGTTTGGAGATGTCAAATTTGAGGTAGAATGCTTTAGTGGAGCTGTTCAGCAGACACGGATAAGCAGCTCCAAGGTTCAGGAATGAGGTCCGGGTCTGATGAGTTTTTTGCAACAGGGTGAGAGTTAAGTCGGAAAAGTAGGTGAGCTCACTTAAGGAGTCAGAACTGGCCAAAACTGTCCCCATTAGAACTGCCACACACCCTGGTCGCCCCACTCTCATATGGTCCACAATCTTCACATGGTGAAAAGAAGACTTCGAACAATTCCAGACATTAACATCTTATTGTCTAGGACCTAGACTCCAGGTGGTCATGGACAGACAAGTGGAGTGGCCCCTGCTGCCACTGCCGCTTCTTTTAGGATACAGTCTGAGATTTCCTCAGAAAGTACTCAGATGTGTTTAACTTTGGACGACTCAACAAGTGCTCAAGCCTCGGGAACCAAATGGTTACCAGGACCCACAAGATAACAGCATGGAGTGGGGTGCAGGACTTCTAGAAGCCCGGCGCAGGAGCGGCAGAAGGGCGAGTAGTCAGTATTATCTGCCTGTTGTCTACCAGACAAATCCTCACAAATTGCTAGAGTTTGGAGCTAGAATGTTCCCCAAAGGCTGGTTCCCCAGTTTGGCATTGTTGAGAGGTGGTAGGAACCTCAAGAGGCAGGGCCCAGAGGGGAGTGTTGGGCCACTGGGGGGGTGCTGCTGGAGGGGACTGGAGGGCTTAAATCTCTTCTTCTGTTTTTTCTTGTCTGGCAGAAGCAAGTGGCTTTCCTCTCTTCCTGTCTTGAAGCCACAAGCAACTCAGTCAGGAAGTCATGATACCAAAAAACTGTGAGCTAAAAATAAACCTTTTTACTTTAAAAGTTTTTATTACACTTATGAATGTATGTATGATGTATGTATATATGTATGTATGCATGTATGTATGTATTTACATGTGCAAGGGCCACACAGGTGTTGAGGTTAGAAGACAGCTTTCAGGAGTTGGTTCTCATGGTCCATAGGTGGGTGCTCGAGATGGAAGTCAGAGCATCAGGAGTAGTAGCGAAAACATTTACCCACTGAGCCATCTTTCCAGCCCCTCTTTCCCTCTCCTATTTAAAAGTTGGGTATTGGCAGGGCATGGGGCTCAGGCCTTTAATCCTAGCACTTGGGAGGCAGAGGCAAAGGCAGAGGCAGAGGTGGAGGCGGAGGCGGAGGCGGAGGCGAAGGCGGAGGCGGAGGCAGAGGCAGAGGCAGAGGCAGGTAGATCTCTATGAGTTCAAGGCTAGTCTGGTCTACAGAGTGAATTCCAAGACAGCCAGAGATACATAATGAGACCCTGTCTCAAGAGACAATTAAGAAAATAGATAAACAAACAAATATTAAATATCTCAAGTGTTACAGGAATGGAAAGCTCACCTTCTTAGTTACTTCCTGTTAGGATGATAAAGTACCCTGGCAAAGGCAACTCAAAGCTAGAATCTTTTGTTTGTTGTTGTCTTTCAAAACAGATTTTTCTCTTTGTGTAGCCCTGGCTGTCCTGGAACTTGCTCTGTAGACCAGGCTGGCCTCAAGCTCACAGAGATAGGCCTGCCTCTGCCTCCCTAGCACTGGGATTAAAGGCATGCACGTCGCCCAGAGAAAAGTAACTTAAAGAAGAGTTTATTTTGGCTCTCAGTTTGAGGTTGTAGTCCATCACAATGGAGAAGTCACAGCAGCAAGGATTTGAGGCAGCTAACCATATTGCATCACAGTCAAGAAGCAGGGAGTAATGAATGGTTGCACTCAGCTTACTTACAATCTTCTTTTTATAAAGTCCAGAATCTTAGCCTAGGGAATGGTGCCACCCACAGTTGGCAAGTCTTCCAGCCTCAATTAACCTAATCGAAGTCATCCCCACAGCCACGCCCAGGTGATTTGTGTCTCACCAAATTGACAATTGAGATTATATTGTCATATGTAGAACAATTAATTCACCTCCTTTCCAATGAGGAGCAACTCGGCTACTACTTCCAGAGGTTATTTTATAGGACTACTGTTCAGATATAGATTCTGTGGTTAATATCCCTTCATGATCTAGCTAGGTCCCCATGAAATATGAATATGACTTCTAATAAGCTCAGTACCTTTTGGCTACCTTTAAACCAATGCCCCCCTCCACACAATAAGAGTCCTAATATTTAGAGATGGAAAATAGAAACTAAAATGGAATAAAAACAAAGCATCTCGTTGGCCACTAATCTGCAGGATCATCCATATTTTTGGACCACGACTAATAAAATGATAAGACTAGACAACCCCGCGATATCTGTTTGTTGACTCACTTTCTGGTTGTGAAGTTCCTTCGTCAGCCTGTCTAGCTTTAGTTCACACAGGTGAGATCTCTTCTTTGGTGTTCTGAGAAGACTGAGGTAGAGGAGTTCCCTGTTCTGATGGACACTGCTCTTTTGACATTTAGGGGGTTGTTCTGGGATTGAGCAAGCACAGATTTCTGCATTTAATGAGGATTAGGTGTGGAGCTCCCTCTTCAGATGATACAAGACACAGATGCAGTGAGCTCTCTCTCTCTCTCTCTCTCTCTCTCTCTCTCTCTGTGTGTGTGTGTGTGTGTGTGTGTCCCTCTCCCTCTGTGCACATGCGTGTGTGCGCGCGCATGTGTGCGTGTGTGATGTAAAGGCATTTGAAACATCTGATGACCTGAACTAGATCCCTGGGACCCACATAATGGAAGGAAAGAACACAAGTCCTTCAAATTGTCCTCTTATCCCCACATGTTCTGGAATGCTCATGCACACACACACCAACACTGTCATCACAACCACCATCATTACCATCACCACTACCATCACCACCATCAGCACCACTATATAAATGTAAAAGCTCAATAAATTAAACAACAATAAACAACTTAGCAATTTCATTGGGAGAATCCCATTTGTTAAAGTATTTCGTTGATTCTAAGGGGCTTTTTTTTGCTGCCCCTCCCCCCCCAGGTGAAACAGCTTTGGAGTCAGGAAGCATTTCTCAGGTAAAGGCGTGTAGTAAATTTTTAGTCCTCTTTTTCCCTTTAGGAATTCACCAAATAACTTGCCTTTCGTAATTGATGGGATTTGAACTTTTAAAAAATATATAGTAATTTTGTCATTCAGAGTTCTTTTTCACAAACAATAGAATCTACACTGGATAGTTAGAGCAGAGAAGGGACTTGTTAAAAGAGATTATTAAGCTAAGAATTACGGGGGTGGGGTGGGGGTGGGGGACATGGAAATGGTCTTGCGTCTAAGCTTCCAGGAACAAGACCTAAGCTGTACGCACAAGACCTAAGCTGTACGCACAAGACCTAAGCTGTATGTACAAGACCTAAACTGCACGCCCCGAGAGGAGACCTCAGTCCCCCGCTGCTCTGACCTCAGTTCCCTGCCAATCTTAACAGCTCCATGGCACTCATGCGGTAGGAACTCATTATTGCAACCGCTGGGAAATCACGGCCATTGCTACTACCAGCCTCAAAGCTGGACACTTGTGTTTCTACCAACCACCGCAGAAAGCGAGGCCCTATGTCAGCCTGCTTCCTAACTTTGTCAATCAAGGCTAGGTAGGAGGCAGATCAGTTACAAACAGCTCTCTTATTTCATTGACTTCAAACAACACAGACACATTTCTTCCTCCTACTGTAGCCCCAGCAAGGGCCAGGCTCAGATGGAGAAGTCTCCTTCACTCTGGTCACTAAGGGACCAGGCTGCAGGGAGTTCTACCACTGGCAGACAGGGTCTTACTCTGTAGCCCAGGTAGGCCTGAAACTTGCAGAAGTCCTCCAGTCTCCGCCTCCCAAGAGCTAGGATTACAGTTATGATGAGGCTCCGCATCCATAGCAACCCCTCCCTAACAGGTTGGGTTGGCTGCTCCTAGGCAAACAAGGCAAAGTATCCTCTGAGCCTTCAGTTCCAGCACTTCAGGAGGCAAAGGCAGGAGCGTTTGGATTCCAAAGTCAGCTTCAGCTACGCATCAAGTGTAAGGCCAGCCTGGGCTACCTGAGACCTTGTCTCAAACAAACAACAGAAGCAAGCATATGCCGCCCTCTCTGTCATTGTATTGATCAAATCTCATAGCCAAACCTGACATCAAAGAACACAGGAAATCAATCTTCCTGGTGCTGCTCTGAAGGAAAGGGAACCAGAAATATTCATCAACTTCAGTCATTTTCAATTTATTTCCGTTGTTCCCCTTGACACGGAAGTCTCTTGTGGGTGAAGAAGCCTGCTGGCAGACCCGCTTCCGGAGACGCTGGAAACACACGCCATTTCTGATCTCTCCCCACCCCCACATGGACATAGAATTTCTTTTTCTTTTTCTTTTTCTTTTTTTTTAGACAGGCTATCAGTATGCAGTCTTGACAGACCTGGAACTAGTAAGAGGCCCAGGCTGAGATCTCCAGAGAGCTGCCTGTCCAGAGTACGTCAACACGCCTGACAAGATTTTGAGGATGGAGAGGGGCGGGGCACAACTAATTTTTATTTCTAAAGGTAGGATTTAATTTTTTTTTCCAGATAGAGAAGCTGTCTGAAGGAAGACAGTCATGAACACAACGTATCTCTATTCCTGAACTCTACAGAAACACAAGAAATCCGTGGAGCCACATGCCCAGAACTACCAAGAAGACCCACGGTCTGGTCAGGCTTCTGAGTGACTCCTCCCGGTCCCTCCCCATGCCTGTGGGCTTACAGGAAAAGCAGACGAATGGTCCTTTTTTATACTGTCCTGGAATAATGTACTTGCTTCATCCCACTCTGACCAACGACTTTACAACGAGGTGCCATGCCATTTGGCCATCAGTCTAGGGATAAAGCGTATCCCAGGCCTGATTGCTGGTAACTCAGTTTCTTAATTAGAGACAAGCAAATAACAGCATCTGCAGCTCGGCAGCGAGGAAACATAATTGTCTACCTCCTAGCAATCTGAGGTCAAGACTAAAACAAACGGCCTTCTCCAAGTCAAAGCATCCACATCCCCCTTAGCCACTTGCAGGCCACCCATGCTGGACACTTTTTTATCATCGTATCTTCACATGCTTTAGCTAATATCTGGCCCAAGGTCTGAGATGAGACAACAGACTGTGCTTCAGTGACTGCGCTGCTAGCGCCTAAAAAAAGACTCCCAGACCCTCACACTGGAGCACTATGTTTTTATGTAAGTATATGTGTATGTATGTACTGTGCACGAAGGTGTGTACATATGTATGTTTTTAGTGTGTGTGTGTGCGCACGCGCGCGCGCGCATACACACACATGTAACTTGGGGGAGTTGGTTTTCTCCTTCAGCCTGTGGTTCTGGGCATCCGACTTAGATCATCAGACTTGAGGGCAAGTGTCTTCACCCACTCAGCCATCTCACTGGCCTGTTTAAAGCTGGGATCAGGAGATGCCCACTGCCCCTCTGTCCACCAGCTCAGTCAGTCCCTCATTATCAACTCGATTTGTCCTGATACCTGTTATCCCACAATCAACCAGTCTATCAATACATATAATTCTTAAGTGAAATTTAAATTCTTTTTTTCTTATGTGGCTAAACACTGGTTGGAAGGAGCCAGGAGAAAGGAAATACTCAGTAGCCATTCGATGCTACCATCCACCTCTCTGGGATTGTGCTGATCCAGGTACGCAGGATCAAGGTCAGAAGCTGAAGCTGGGGCAGAAGACAGCAGCCATTTCAATATTTCCCAAGTCACAGTAGAAAGTAGGACAGGGAGAGGAGGTGCCTGGCCTGGGTTGAATGACCCAAGTTGCTGCCCTGAGAGCACCTAGGGCCTGGGATTGTACCCAGACAGAGGAGCTTTGTGTGGAGAACAAAGAGTTCCAAGACCAGAGCCAGTCCTCCCCTTGTAGGGGCAGGGTAGGATGGAGCCGCTTCGTTCTGGGACAGGCAGATTTGCTATGTGCTCTGGCCTCCCTCCTCCAAACCCTACTACTGCCCTGCTCACCCGCTCGCTCGCTCGCTCGCTGCTCTTGAGCCCTGCCCAGCTCGCTGGCCCTCTCTGTGAGGCTGTCACCTGCTTTCCCATGCCCAGCGCTCCCCAGGGCCAGCCCCCAACCCCACTTCAGCCTTCTCCTCTCACCATCCCTCCCCCAGGCTGACTCAGCAAAGTCACCGTCATCTCTGTGTCATTTCCAGTGGACACTTTCAGTTCTTATCTTTGTTGAGTATTTGGCAGCATCGAAGCTGAATATACCTTTTTGAAACTGTCCGCTCCTGTCTCGCAGGCAGGCGCCTTCTCTGAGAACATTTATTCTTCCTACTAAAACAACGTGTTTAGGAGGCCCCTGGATTCTGCTGGCAGTTTCCATCCCTTGGAGATACTCTCCTTCTCCTCCGCGAGAGACAGGTGGAAGGAACAGATAAGGAAACCAAGGCTCCAGGCAGCTACGGAGTTTTCCCAAGACCCCATAGCAACAAGTGATGCAGTCTTGATTTGAACCTAAATCTGCTGCTTTGCCCGGACTCTAACTCAGCTGGCCTCGCCACCTTTCTGGCCCTCATCCTTAGCTCTCCTCCTTCATGGACACTGCTCTCTGTACCCGCCCTCATTTTCCCATCCCCCACCCCACCCCTTCTCCCATCTGCAGCAAGCTTTTCTGCATAGCTTCAGTGCCCGTTTTTTGTTTTGTTTTGTTTTTTTTATGGTTTAAGAGCTTTATTATAGAAATGCAGGAGAAAGAGAGAAGGGAGAGAGAGAGAGAGAGAGAGAGAGAGAGAGAGAGAGAGAGAGAGAGAGGAGAGAGGAGAGA
>NC_034611.1:47418815-47424290 GCF_900095145.1 Mus pahari
TGTCCTGGAACTCACTTTGTAGACCAGGCTGGCCTCGAACTCAGAAATCCGCCTGCCTCTGCCTCCCAAGTGCTGGGATTAAAGGCATGCACCACTACTGCCCAGCGACATGACAGGCTATTTTAACAGACACTATTATATTATTATCCCCAAGTCAACAAGATTCTACAAGACTCTCGCTCCTTTCCCCTTCCCAAGTCCCTGTTCGCTAGGATTTAGGATGTGTATTTCATTAAGTGCCCTTCTCCTGCCTGAACATAGCAGGAAGCTGGATGTTTTGTTGCTGTAGTTGAATGGTTGTTGATCTGCATGGGGGGGGGGCACTGTGGACCTATTGGAATGTGTTGGGTCTCACTTCCGGGGTCTTGGCTGTTTTTATGTTGAGTTTGCCAGGCTAGCTGGCCCACAAACTTCCGGGGGGGGGTTCTAGCTCTGATCCCATCTTCCTGTAGGAGTGCTGGTATTACATTGTGTTGGGCTTTTATGTGGGTTCTAGTGACTTGAACTTCAGTCCTCGAAACAGCACAGTAAGAGCTTTTGGGTTATCTTGAAGTCCAGGCTTTAACCTTACTAAGTAGCTGAGGCTGTTCTTGAACTTCTGATCCTTATATCTGCACTTCCCGAATGCTGAATGCTGGGATTACAAACATACACAGCCACCCCCGGGGCTCAGTGCGTGCTAGGCTGAGCTATGCCCCAGCCCAAAGCTGCACTTGACTTTACAGGGCAGCCATCCAATCTAAACTTTTCCCACGATTCCTCATCGCTCTCAGCCCCGTGATGGTCGCCTTCTTCTCCTTCCCTGGGTTCCTATGCTAAGTGAGCACGAAGCCGACCTGTCCCCCAGCCCCGAGCCCCTGAAACCGTCAGCAAAAGCTCCAGACCCTCAGCTTGACTTTCAAAGTTTAAGGCACGTGGCCCCCATCTTCTGCAGCCCCAACTCCCACCCGGCCCAGCATGCAGCACGGAGGACTGTCTTCTGTCCGTCTGTCCTCATGCTGGGCCCTTTGCAGGCAGAGGCCTTCTACCTCTTCATCATCTCAATGTTTGTCCCACTGGTGTTTTTCCACTAACACTGAGCCTGATGTTGTGTGTGCTCAGGTGTACAAAATCAAGTTTCTCCGTTTTATAAAAGCCAAGTCTAAGGGGCCGCTGAAATGGCTCAGAGGGTAAAAGCACTTGCTGCCACGCCTGACAGCAGAGTCTGCCCCTCCAGCCTTGGCTCAACCTTGGCTTCCCTCATCCCAGCACCTTCTCCAAACCCCTCCCCCTCGCTCCTTTCATTCAGACCCCTTGTGATTCTCAGGCCCATCTGGATAATCAGAATGGCCTTCCCATCTCAAGATCCTTGTCTTAATCCTTCAAAGTTCTTTACCCACCCTAGATGTTATTCACAGTTCTGAGACACCAGACATGGACACTTAGGGTACCATTGTTCAGCCTACGACAGGAGGGGGCATATGATTCCACAATCTTCAGAATGCCCTCTAAGGAGCATTTAAGCCTGGGACTTTGAAGTTATCTCCTCCCTCCCTCCCTCCCTCCCTCCCTCTCTCTCTCTCCCTCCCCCCACCGCGCCCCCATCTCCCCCTCCCTCTCTCTGTGATAGGGTTTACTACGCAGCACTAGATGACTTGAATCTGGTGTTGTAGATCAGTCTAGCCTTGAATTCACAGAAACCCATCTGCCTCTGCTTCCCGATTTCTAGGATTAAAAGCATATCCCAAGCTGCAGTGATGGCTCAGAGGTTAAGAGCACTGACTGCTCTTCTGAAGGTCCTGAGTTCAATTCCCAGCAACCACATGGTGACTCACAACCATCTGTAATGTGCTCTGGTACCCTCTTCTGCTCTTGCAGGCATACATGCAAGTAGAATACCATATACATAATAAATAAATAAATAAATCTAAAATAAATAAAGGCATATACCACCATTTCTGGCCTTAGGTAGACACTTTTAAATACATCAAAAAATAATGTTATGCCGGGCAGTGGTGGGGTTTCTCTGTGTAGCCCTGGCTGTCCTGGAACTCACTCTGTAGACTATGCTGGCCTTGAACTAAAAAATCTGCCTGCCTCTGCCTTTCAAGTCCTGGGATTAACTTTCAAAATTGCAAGTTAGTGTCAGCACCCAGAAATGGTTGGTGTCACATTTGGCTAGCATATACACGAACAGAAGAGCCGGGGAGACAGAACAGTGCGGCGCTGCTGTAGCTGTCCTATACAGTTGTAGTGCACATGCTATGTCAGACATTTTTTTAAACCCAAAGTAGAAACTGTACTTTTACTTGAATTTAACCAGGAAAAGAAATAAGTAATAATGCAATAAATGAACTCAGGTTGAATTATTTCTTCACTTCCAAAAGCAGTCATTCTTAAAAGACCTCTCTTGAATTTAGAAAAATGCTTTCGATTAAGAAGCTGGAGTAGGAATTTTGCCATCATGTTTCAGTTTTATACACTATTAATTGACTCTGCACTGTGAAAGAAAATGTGATTAGTGTCCTTGTCCCTCCACCCTCCTCTCAGCTCCAGATTACGTTGCCAATGTTGTTTTTATTTTATCAAGATTTATAATATTTACATTTTGTTCTGCAACTAAAATTCCCACAGTTTAATCTTAACCTAAATGGAATTAACGTCGCCGCCAGCCCTTTCCTATAGCTCTTCCTCCCTTCAGTTGTGGTTCTGATTAATTTCTTGGCTGACTGGATTTTTGTCTTTAAAAAACAAAAACAAAACCCACAAGGTTTCATGTATCCCAGGCTGGCCTCGAACTCGTGGTGTAGCCGAGGACGGTGTTGACCTCCGGACCTTCCTGAGGGCTGGGACTGCAGGCTGGGTTTAAGCAATGCTGGGGACTGAACCTTGGGCCTCACCCATGCTTGGCAAACACTTCACCAACTGAGCCACACCCCTAGCCCTGAGATGTCAGGCTTTTTATTTTTCTAGGAAGGTTCAAGAGTTCAACCCTGCCCTCCAGACTCCGGAGTAACCCGTCCTTTGTGGTTGTGATCACCCTGAGGCCTCCGAGACAAGACACTGCAAGCTCCCCGCCTTGCCTCTGGGTTTCCAGTCTCTTACCTGGTGCTTGGTGCTTTCCTGGTCTCACCTCTTCCCGCCAGCTGACTCTCACACCCCCAGCCTTTCCTCCACTGACATCACTTATGCGCCGTGTGCTTTGTGCGTGCTGCTGGTTCTGGCTTCTTTGCTACATCTGCGACATTATCGTTTTGGTCCTGTATGCTCTCTCTGTTCTCTCTCCCTGCTTGCCTCATTGTGTTTTAGCATCTTGTCCTTGGGTCCTTTGTCCTATCGATTTTATACTATTAATGAGACCTACAGCAGGAAGAACTTGTGGGGAATATGTGTTTCTTCCTCTGGTTACATCTCCTCCTAGGCTGGTGTGAGCGAGCCTGTGCACATTCTGTTCCAGGCTCCCTTCCTCCCTCCCTCCCTCCCTCGAGCTTTCGGCTCTCTCTTTCCTTCCTGCCTGTGGATTTTGTACCCAAAGGCCATTGTATGTTTGTATGTATGTTTCTTTTCCTCTTAACAGCTACCTGCCATGGCTCCTGCTTGACGGGCCTTCCCTCCTGTGCTTTCTTCTCTTGCCCCAGCCAAGTTATTCTCTCCTGGAAAACAGCTGTTGCTCCTGGTCTGCCATACCACCTCAGAGTGGCCTGGCCGGGGCTTCCAGTCAACCTCGCTAATGCTGGGGTACTTGTCCTCCCAGGGTCCTATCAGACATCTGCTCCAACTGAAGGGAGAGCATACTGACATCTTATGGCTTTAGTTTAAGCTCCTGGAACGTCAGTCCACACCATGGAAGATTATACCATGTTCTTCTAGCCTCTGTTAAGGTGTCAAAGAGGGACATGGGGCTTCTAAAACGTTCCCTCACGGCCATGCTCAGACCTTCCCTGTGCCTATGCACTTGACAGCAAGGCACCATTAGTATGGATTCGCGTTTGTCAGTTCATCTTTTCTGAGTGCTGCTTTTGTGAGAGGAAACTCAAATCTTGTGTTACTTGGGGGGGGGGGGAATTGTCGTTATTTAAGAGATTCCTCTAAATCCCTTTGCTGTTCCTATTGTCTTTCTATGGCTACAGCAAAGGCCTCACCTATGGCCACACGAGGCAAGCTACAAACATACCACACAAATGTATGCCGTACACCCATCACCTACCACGGAACACTGCGTGGCTGCGTGCAGTGCCACAGGAGCATTTGCTGCTGTGCCTGTGCCCTTTGCACACAGCCCCAAACAGGCCACCTTCTCTCTGGGGCCATTGCCTGAGTCTCCTGAGGACCTGCTCTGCCCCCTGGTGGCCACTCCCCAGCCGCTGTCCTGGAAGTGTTCTGTCCACCTCCTTGGCCTGTTATTCAGTCAAAGATTCTGGCCTAAAACAGCATCTCTTTCAAAGTAACTTATCAGGTTAGGACCCTTAAGATATCCCCCAGACCATTCCATCCACTAAGACTGTTGTGGGCAGCTAAACTGCTGCAGATAGAGTGGCTAATTTTGCCTGGAATGGATTTTCCAAGGTTTGAAATATTTAGTACTAAACTGGGAAAGTCCCAGGCAAACTAGGACCAGTTGGAGATCTCATTCATCCGATACAGGATGTCTTCAGATCTGTCTCCTCAGCCAGGACTCACCAAACCTTCTCCTGGAAGGCACGTGCAGACCAGCCTCCCTTCAAACAGATCCCGTTACCCAAGCGTCTCACACTGTTCACCAGCAGTTAGCCCTCCCCCTCAGAGTGTCATTACCAGATAAGGTCTCTCCTGCTGCTCTGCTCAGACCTCTTTTAACATCTCTCAGGAGAGGTGAAAGTGGAGGGAGTTATACCCCAATCCTTCCTTCCTACAGGGCTCTAGCCCTGAGCTGTCCGAGAGGTGGAACCTTCTAAGGGTTAGGCGCCCTTGGCTGTGGATATGTGGGCATGCAGGCCTAAGGATATACAGGACTTCAGGGCAGTACCAGGATTCACTGTTCTCTAGAAATGACAACGAATCTCAAATCTCATCCTACAAGGGTAGTAAACGCCCTACTGTTGGAAGCTCTCAGGGCTGCGGGCTGCCCAGGAGTGTTGCCAGATAGTTACCTCTGCCCCGCCTAGCTGCAGGGATGCAGACAGGATTCTTCTGTTGATAGCCACTGGCCTCAGAACAGAAATGAAGCACAGGCACGTGGCCGAGAGGGGGCAGCAGAATCTAGAACAGACAGACCCTGGCTTGGGCTGGAGAGGATGTGGGGGTAGGAACCCAGAGTGGGGCAAAAGAGGAGGGGTTAAGTCTGGGAAGAGGGACCAAGGCTGTGCTGGACATAGGCAGGGAGAAAGGTACATAGACACAGAGACGGGGATGAAATACTGAGAGACAGAGGCAGATGGAAATACAGAGGGAGTTAAGGAGAAAGGGAGGGAGGGAGGGAGGGAGGGAGAGAGAGAGAGAGAGAGAGAGAGAGAGAGA
>NC_034611.1:47424317-47446885 GCF_900095145.1 Mus pahari
GAGAGAGAGAGAGAGAGAGAGAGAGAGAGAGAGAGAGAGAGAGAGGATAAATGCTAGGAAATGGAAGGAGTTAGAGGGCAGGGCCAGAGACAAAAGATGGAGGAGGAGAGAGGTAGAGACGAGACAGAGACATACAGAGATGCCAAAACTGGAACCAGAGGCTGGAGAGATGGCTCAGTGGTTAAGAGTGTGCACTGCTCTTTCAGAGGACCTGACTTCAATTCCCAGCACCCACTCCAGGCAGCTCACAACTCCAGTTCCAGGGGTTCTGACTCCACAGACAGCCCTCCGTGTGTGTGTGTGTGTGTGTGTGTGTGTGTGTGTATTAAAACAAAACAAGTTTCAAAAAAAGAGAGACTGGGACCAGGACAAAGACTACTTATTTAGAGACAAGAATAGGAAAGAGACAAATATAGAGACAGGAATCAGGTCAGAGAGGAGGGGTGGAGGGGTTTAGAGTTCTAAGCATACAACAGAGCCACCATGGGACAAGAGGTACTGTAGCCAAGTATAGATAGATCAAGACATACAGGGGTATCCCATCCCCAGGGCACCTTGGGGAGCAAAGAGAACTAATGTCTGAAAGGCTGGGCCGCTGCTACACAGGCTGAGGACCCAGACCCCTGAGAATTGTTCTGATTCTGAGTTGTGTTTTAGCTCCAAGAACGGAAGCTTAGACTCATCTCAGGCTCCCCAGAACCACCCTTGCAAAGGGTTGCAGAAAGCCGGTACCCACAGGAGGCAGTGGCTGCCAGTAGTCAAGACCCTCGAAAGTGAATAGCTTATGAGATTAAGGGGAGAGGACTTGCAAAGGGGGACAACCACCCTCAGAGTCAATGATACTGACCAGAAGGGCTTAGGACAAGGGTGATCCCTCGCAGTTGGGGGCAGGGAGATACCCCAGTTCTTCCCTCCATCCGCCTCCCAGGCTTGAGCGGGGCCCCCCCTTTCCTCTTTCTGCCCCCCTCCTTCCCAGGCCCAACATAATTGCTTTCCCATGTTGCTAATGGAGGCCAGATTGCTGATGCCCAAGCCTTGGGTGGGCGGTGGGTGGGTCAGGACTGACCAAGGCTCTCAAGTCAGAAAGGCAACACAGGCTAGACACCCTCTAACCTAACTTCGGCCCACCCACCTTAAAGACAGACAAGGGGCAAGGTTCTAACACATTGCAGGGATATGATATTCTTGGCAAGAGAGTTGGTAACCCCTGATCTCTATAACCTTGCGGGACCTAGCCTGAGCCACACCTCATTGGCCCTAAAGCAACAGGCAGAACGTGGGGGGAGGGGAGGGGTGTTCAGAGCACAGGTGCAGGTCCACAGCTACTTCTCAGGATGTCCATTCTGGGAGTCTCTTTCTGTGTCCAAGGAGCCGCAGGTTAGGCAGGCACAGTGCCACACGCCTTTAATCCTGGCACTTAGGAGGCAGAGGTAGGTGAATCTCTGCGAGTTTGAGGCCAGCCTGAGCTACACAGTGAGTTCCAGGGCAGCCAGAGATGCATAGTGAGGCCCTATCTTGAAAACAAACAAACAAACAAACAAACAAACAGAAAGGCCACAGGTTGCTCTGTGTCAGCCTTTTCTGTCCAACCTTGAACATTGTCTCTCCTCCAGCCTGAGGGACAAGCAATCTTCGCTCCTCAGACCCTTGCTGGGGACCTAGCAGATGCCAGCATGTGCTCCAGGTACTGTGATCTCCCTCCTGGGACACAGTCCCATGCGAGCCTGCCAAGGCTACTGAAAAGTACCTGGTCTGAGAAGGGTGGCATTGTGGTGACATCAGGGGGATTCTTGGTGGCATCCAGCACCTGCTATGGGGCGTGTGGCCTAGAGTAGACACTGGTGTGTGTGGCTTTGACCACACCTCCCTTTACGAATGCAGAGGAAGACCAAGCCTGCCTCCCAGGCTAGGGCTCTGGCCTCTTCCCATTATACACCGGAAGTCTGTCGACCTGACTCCAACTCTGGACATTTTCAGTAGAGGATCTTTAATAAAGTGACTTCTGTGAGAGAAATTGGACCTTAAAACCGGGTCTCTCTACATAGTCCTGGCTGTCCTGGAACTCACTCTGAGACCAGGCCGGCCTCAAACTCACACAGATCTTCCTGCCTCTGCCTCCCAGGTGCTGGGATCAATGCAAGTGCCACCACACTTGGCCACACTTGACTGGACCCTGAACAGGTATGGGGCAGCCAGAAGCCAGAACTTAGACTCCAGTTTAGGGACTGGAAGAATATATGAGTTAGACCAAAGCTTAGACTGTCTACCATGAGTACTACATATATGATCAAAATCTGCTTAGCCTTGTATAATCCCAGTTCTGAAGCCCAAGTCCAACCCCCACCCATGTTCTAAGGAGCCTCGGCCTTCAGGCTGCCATCATTCTTGGCCAGGCCCAGGGCACTGCGCTCTGAACCTCTGTGGCCTGGCTGAGTGCTAATCCGGACCTGCTGATTCCTTAGGACTATGCCTTCTGCCCGGACACTCAAAAACAGCCTCCGGTCCAGCCGGAACCTACAAGCACAACCTCTACAAACGGCTGAATACCCCATGTGGGTCCACCCTGCACCTGGACCCGTTTCCCACACGTTTGCCCTTGGCTGCATACTCCAGAGAAGCCCAAACCCTTAAGAAGTTGAGTGGATTCCCCCTAATGATTATGGCCTGGAAACTGAGCCCCTTCCCATGCTCCCCAACCTGGTTTCTTGCTCCTTCCATGCCTTCAGGGCAGGAGTCCTCAGATGAATGGTTCCCTCCCAAAGTGGTTCCGCTCCAAGGTCTCATGAAATGGTGACGTTTAATGAGAACTCCCTACCCCTCCCTCCCATGTATATACATCTATAAAAAATTCAAATACAGCAAGTTACCATTGAGTCAGACTAGAAGGGACTGACAGGACATTAAATACTGGGGGTAGGAAAGGGCCAATGGAGGATCGTACAAAACAGGGGCAAAGGTGGAAGGACTGAAAAGTGTGGGCACCGGGGGGAGGGGGATGGCTGGGCCCCCCCAGTGTCAGGAGCTTATAATCTGATGGTGGCAACAGAGACCCAGGACAGACAGGAGGCTGGGGCAGGAGGAGAAAACTGTGGGTGTGGGGTGGGGGCTCCCCTCAGGTCCCCCAAGGGCTCCTGGGAGTCGCTGGCGTTGGAGGGTCCAGCCCGAGGGGGGGGGAAGATGAGAGGGGTCTTTGGTGGGTGGGTTAGCTGCATGGTCCTCCTCTCTGGATGGAAAGGAGGGCCGGCTTGGTGAGATGAGGCTGGGGGAACGGACGGCAGGCCCGGGCCTGCCGGGGTCTCTACAAATTGTGTCTGAAGAGAATGCAAAAGGTCCTCCTGCCCGTGTGCAAAATAGAAACCGGGGTCTGCAGGCTCAGCTCCGGCCTCCTGCTCCTCCGCAGGTGCTCTGGCATGTCCTCGTGGGAATGCAGGGCTCTGGGGAGACAGGGAGGGGACTGTGAGGGCCGAAGCAGCTCGGGTGGAAGTCCCCCCTTCCCCCCATGGCTGCCCGGCTTCACCCCACCTACCAGATCAGGAGATTGCTGGCTGTGGCAGCAGCGGCAGCCAGGACCAGAGTGACAGGGACACTGGTCATGAAGGGTATGGAGGGTCCTCCGCCGCTGCCGAGCTCCCCAGGGTCACAGATCTTCGTGGTGGGTGGGGGTGCCAATGAGCTGGTGGTGCTGGTCGTGGTCTCTGGGGAGCATGGGGGAAACTCAGGGCAGGGCCAGGGCTGGGTCCCACCCAGATCTGGGGTTTCCTGAGGTTACATTGTTTCTGCTTCTTGATGAGGTTAGGGTTGCCTCTCCCATCCCACTCATAGGTGACTACCGCACCCAGAAATCCCTACCAAGCACATGTAGAAAACAAGAACTAGGAACACAGGCATTGGACAAATGGGTATGTCTGTCACAGCCAGAGAGGGTGTGTGGCAGAGGCTGTGCTCCCAGGAGGAGCTGGAGGGCATAAGCACAGGGCGGGGCAGGGCGGGGCGGGGCCCCTGGCTTGGGGGGGGTGGGGCGGGGCTGGGGACAGGAAGGCTCACCGGGGGCCTGGGCTTCTGTGGTGAGATGCCGAGGTTCCTCAGTCCAAGGCGTGGCGTGAGCAGCCACGCTCCAGTCACTCCACGTCCCAATCTCATTGTCCTTGGCTGCCACCTGGATGATGTATTCCTTCCCTGCGTAGGCATCTGTGATGGTGTGCGCTGTGCCATCCGAGAGCTCCACCTGCGGGCCCAGGCACAGGACAGGGTCAACTTGAGCCCCCCGACCCCACAAGGGAAGCAAAGACACATCTGGGGGAGAGGGACACGAATATATCCCTGGAGGGAGTGAGGGTCTGGCTTCGGGGAGAGGGCCACAGTGAACGTCCTTCGGTCTCTGTGGGAGAGTAAAGTCATCAGGACCTAGATCTAGGGGAGGGGCCTCAGGCATGAGGGAGGCTAGACTGCCTCCAGAAGGACTTTGCTCAGTAGCTGTGATGCCGTAATCCAAGACGCTGGGGTGCCAAGGGGGAGACTACTGGGCAGCAGTGTGGGGGTGGGCTACCTCCTCTCAGTGAGCCATGAAGTAAAAGGTCACAAGCACCAAAGCCTGCTGGAGAGAAGATGCTTGAATAAAGCCTGCCTCCATCTTCTGCTAACTCAGAGGCCAAGCTGCACAGCCTCTCTATAACTAAGTGTTAATGACAGTACCTGCCTTAGGCTTAGAATGAGGCCTAAGACCGACCAGACTTGAGCCAACACCATCATGTGGGTTTCAGCCCAGAGCCAGTGTACCCCCCACCCAGCCCCAGCCCCAGCCCCAGCCCCAGCAGGGCCTCTCCCAGGAAGTGTTCGGAGTGTCTCCTCAAGTGTTAGAAGTGGGAAGGGGTGGGGACAGCCCCTAGGGTGACAGGATTGATACTCCCTTTCTCCCCAAGGCATGGCATCACTACACTACCCCCGCTTGCTGGCCTCATCCTGCTGGTCTTCTCCCCCAGTCTCCAGGGCGGCCTGCCTGTCCCGCGCCCCTCCCAAGCCCAGGCTGGGCTCTGGTTCATCTCAGCGGCACCCGCTGCCTCATTAAGCCGCCTCGTAAACAGGGGCAGCCGGTGGGGGCGAAGGAGGGGGCTGCTTTGGGCCATGTCTGGCTTTAGGGCCCTTTTGGTTCCTGTTCCAATCTTCTCCCCAGAAATATAAGGTCTAGGCCACCTGACCTGCTAGTCTGTTATACACATGCATGCATGCGTGTGTGTGTGTGTGTGTGTGTGTGTGTGTGCGTGTGCGCACGCGTGCGCGCGTGTGCAGGAACACCCCCCCCCCAATTCTGAGTCTGTGGTCCTGATACTGGAGACCCTGGTAAAGGTCAGGGTCATGCTGAAATACACTTGAGCCCAGACCCTGCCCGAGCCAATCCTAACTCCATAACCCCAGCCCTGGGAGATGAGTGGCCACCAAAAGCCCTCCTGTCATGGTGGGGGAAGCGCCAATCCCAACCTGTACCCCAGTTTCCTCTGTCTATAAAGATTCCCTCTGACCGATCAGCTCCCCTCCCTCTCTCTTGGCCTACAGATTTCTACATGTCTTTCCCCAAAGACAAAGAGAAGAGCCAAGGGGCACAGACCAAGCTGCCACCGCAATGGTGGACTCAAGACACTACACTTCTTGCCAGTGATCTCTGGATAGTGACAATCTTAGGTTGTCACTGATCCTTAGCAGAAGGACCCTTCAATTAACAGGAGCTGTTACTGCCGACCACTGGCCTCCCAAGTCAGCCGCAAATGTCAGACACTGCCCTCAAGCCTTCTGGCTGAGTTAGGACAAGAGCAGGTGACAGAGGATTCCCATACTGGGCTCCAGTTCCTGCCTTACCCTTGTCCATGCTGAGACAGTCTCTGACATACCACCTTTATAATTCACAGCTCATATTTTCCCTGAATATCCAAACGATCTTTTTCTCTGCTCTCCTCTTACAGTCACACACCTGTTACTCTCCAAGATCAAGGACACGGAATATATTTTATGCAAAATTCAAGTTGAAAAGAGCCACAAGTCTAACCATTTCCAATGCCCGTGAGACCTGGAAGAAGGCTGCGACGTGCTGTAGAACATGCATGTTCTCATACCATAGAACATGCATGTTCTCAGAGTAGATGTGAGTTCTGCCCACAGTATGATCCTTGGCATGTTGGTCCTATATATGATTGCAGTATGATTCCTGCTGGGAACCGTGTGTGTGTGTGTGTGTGTGTGTGTGTGTGTGTGTTCCCGTGTGTGGTGGGCAGTGTGCCAGCTCCACTGCAAGGCGTGTGCGCTGCATCGCGCAGAGCTGCTGCCTGTAGCTCGTTAGCGGGGGAGGGGGCTTGTGAAACCAGACCCTGGTTATTAGCAATGCATTAGGCTCGGGCAGCTGGCCAGGCGGGAGGGACTCCGGACTCTGTCAGGGAACACGTGAGAGTGTGAGTGGCCTTTGTGGGGGCCAGGCCTACAACCAGGACAGGCACCTAGGAATCAGATTACAGACTTTAAAGGCCAGACAGGAGAAGGGCATCAGGAGATGGCATTGGAGCCTGGTGGGGGTTCAAGCTGACCCCCAGGAGACAGACTGGCTTGCCTCACAGAACACTTCCAACTCTAGTCCTAGCCCAGAGCTCAAGGGCCACCCAGAGTGCCCACAGCCTGCAGGCCCGGGGGCTCTCCATATGAGGAAGCCCACAAGCATTCAGATCTCCAGACATTTCCTAGGCTCTCCATCAGAACTTGATCGATATCTAGACCATAGCTTCTCCCCATACTGACCCTCGTCCACTGTTTGATTCCCGGCCCAGGACACCACCTGACCTATAACCTCAAACTGACCTTTAAGCTAGGCCTAATTGATGGATTGGAGCCTGAATAACCCTCATGATCTAAACTCAATCCCTAGACCAAACTCAATCCTAATGTCTGGTTCTAATCCCTTGGGCCCATCTGTAAATCTCTGAGGAGTGAGACCCTTCTGTTCTCTGGGTCCGGGACAGCTCCATGCCTGGGTGGGGCTGGCAGCTGGGGTGGGTACTGAGTGGGAAACGCTGCTAGCCCTTTCCCCCCACCCTCCCCAGCACTTCTCTCCAGTGTTCTGGCTGTCTTCAAAGCTGTTCCTTGGCCCCATCCATTTTCCCAAACCCACGGGATCCCTTTCTTCCCCTGGCGAGCCTCTCAGACTCACATCGGGTCCCCTGTTGGTGCCCATCCTGTCTGGAGTACAGCTTCCTTTCTGTACCGCGTAGCTCAGGCGTCAGCAATCTGGGCAAGGCAGGATACTCACATGCTGCCACTGGTCCAGGATGAGAGGCCGGTAGCGCAGGAAGAACTTGAGAGGAAAGGATTCGGGGTCCGGCCAAGTTGAGGGCGTCTGCCACGTCACCTCCAGCCGACGGGGGTTGCTGGGCACTGGCCGGGCCACCACATTTTCTGGAGGGTCAGGCTTCACTGTTAAGGAAACCATAGCTTCATCAGTGTGCTCACCTCCAGGAACAACCCTTTACCGTCACCTCCAGCCCCTGATCAGCCATCTCTGATGTCGACCATTGACAGACACCATCCTTCCTCTCTGTTGTCAGCTCTGGCAACTACGGTGAACACCATCTGATTACCACCTCTGCTGTGTTCCCACCACCACCACCGGCTGTCCCTAGTCAGAGTGACCAGCACTTGGTAGCAACGTCCTAACTGTCAGCCAGCCTCTATCGCAACTCCACTCTCACGGTGTCCAGCATCCCGAAGACGAAGCCTATGTGACACCCGCACCGCAATCTACGGCCACCCAGATCGCCCCTCTTATGCCACAGCACATGCGGCCCCTGCCAGCTTCCCCTCAGGTTTTGTTTTTTTTCCCAGTTCTCAACTGAGCCTGGGCTCCCTCAGAAGAGTCTGGGTTTGAGGAGGCTCTGTGGGTTAGTGGTAAGCTGGGGGATCTAATGATGGAGGCATCTGAGGGCTCAGCTCTAGAGCAACAGTCTGACTGAATATCTAGCTGTGAAGCTTGCGGGGAAGACAGAAAGGGAAGACGGAGTAGAGGAGGGAAAGAGAGTCTCCGGGACCAATAAAGGGTTTGTCTGGGGTGGGGTACGAGCAGGCAGTGGCTGCCTGAAGGAGGGCGAGGGCAGGCAGAGGGTCTGGATGGGATAAGAGGTGGGGAGAGGGCAGTGTCTGTCCTTCTCCTGTCTCCTGTTCTGACACCTCATTCATCACAGGCCGTAAGGAAGCCATTAGCATGGGGTGCGGGGAGCCTGCAGCTGCGCAGGAGTCTGGCCCAGCTTGCTCCCTTTTCCGCCTGCTGCATGTTCTCTGAGCCAAAGAGACAATGAAAAGAGCTGATGGGGGAAGTCTGCCCTGCAGGTAAAGGATAGCTGCTTGTACGGTCACGGGTATATATGGAGGCATTGTGCACACGTGTGAGCATCCGCAGCAGGACTCGTGCACGCCTCTGACACACTCCTGGAACATTCAGCATCTCCCCACCACCACCACCACCACCACCACCACCACGACCACACGCACCAATGGTGAATTCGTCAAAGGTGATGGCCGTAGTGTTGTGACCCAAAGCATTGCTGACACTTATGGAGACCTTGTACTTGATGGTTGAGAACAGGTGCATGTACCGAATGTGGCAGCGGTTCTTGAGGGCTGGGTCCTTCTCACAGACCATAATTTTGGAGCCATGCCTGGAAAGGAATGAGGCCCAGGTACTGTTACCAACATCAAGGGGCAGGCTGGGGCAGGCTAGGGGAAGGTCAAGCCCAAGGCTGGGCTGGGGTCTTGGACTCAGGACATGATGAGGAGAGGGGGAGGTCAAAGGTCAGGGCTGGGACCGGGTCAAGAGCGCAGTTACTCACAGCACAGTCACATTGAAGGTATTGGGGATGTAGGTGGGGGTGGGCAGGTGCCAGCTGCAGTAGAAGCCCTTGGGGTAAGTGTTGGAGCGGCAGCTGAGCACAGGCTCCCGCGGCGGCACTGGGGGGTGAGGACAGGACAGGGAGGTCAGGGTCCCCTTGAAGCCTCCAGTCCCCTGTACTAGTCTGGGGACAGGTGGGCCCCAGAGCCCCAGCACTCCCCCTCTCAGCCTATCATCGATGCCAAAGGTGGGGGGAGGGCTGTCAGCGAGGGTCTGAGGCTTCCCAGGCCACAGAGAGCCAGATGTTTAATTAAAGAAAAACAAGGCTGTGTGGAGGATTCCCCCCCACACCTGCTCAATGGAGGCAGGAACTGTGGGGAGCGGGGGTGGGGGGGCTGTGGGCCTCAGCTCATCAATCACCGCATGGACGTGATGTCTCTGTCCATGTCTCTTGTCACACTGTGTCCACTGCCGAAGGAGGGAGCGCCATAGAGACTGAAGGCATCCGAGTGGCCTCTACCTGCCAGGGCGACTCCTGCATGGTTTGTTGATGAGATTCGAGCCCCTGCCCCCTGCCCCCCCCCCCCCCCCCCGAGGCTTCCCATCTGTTGATTGATAGATGAACGGGCCTGGTAGCCACACAGGAGTGCAAGATGACTAGTCATGAGCACATCCATGTGTGTACATACCTGCAGGCACCCGTGTATGTGACACACATGTCTCTGACATGATGGAGTGACTGGTGACATAAAGCATCTATGGAGCTCTTGGTCATGTCATCCATGTACGACCATATGTGAATATTTATGTGTACAACGTGTCTGTTGGAAGAAAGCGGATGTTCCCTTGGTGTGTTCCCCACCGGCTCCTGGCTCCAGCTGCCAAGTCTACCACCACCTTAAGGCCGTGACATGCTCGGAAGAGGTACAAAGAGGTCACACAGCAACACACTGGAATTAATCTCAGGAAGGTATTACAGGACTACGTTGGGGAAGTCCTTTCTGTTGTCTAACTGTGGTTTTTGATGTTGTGAGCACTTAGGCCAGCTGCCCCACCTTCAGGCACTGGGCAAGGCGTGAGGCAAGGCGGCTCAAGTCCCTGGAAGGAGGCAGCCTCTATGACGTGTCCCAGGCGAGGAATGTCTGTGGCTCCGCAGCCACTGACACCTCCCTCTGTGCTCCTCCCCGCCCCCTGCCTGACAGGTGGACAGGAAGTGGGAGGGGTAGCTCCACAAACCAGGGACCATGCAGGGGAGAACGCGGCTAGCTGGTAGGCTCATTGAGTGGCAGTGGTAACCCTCAGGGGACTGAGGCTTCCATTGACAGCATACATGATGTGGGGTGACTTTATGCACACACCTAGTATGTACAGTCTGTGTGAAGACGTGGGCAAACCTGGGATGCCAGAGTCCAAGCCTAGCTCAGCAGCAGGTGGGAGGGCAGGAGGGCACCAGGACTCCCCTGCAGCAGGTGGAGCAGCGCCTTGGGCACCGCAGCCCCTCCCCAGCGAGCTGGGGAGGGCACACAGGGGCCCCGCCTTGCATTCTGCCTGCCACTGTCCGCCTGTCCATCCAGGGTGCCTGAGCACTGCACGGGGGTGGGGTGGGGGTGGCCAAGGACACAGGAAGTGCCTTCTGGGGGCCTGTGGGCCAGGCCAGAGCTGGCATCAGCTCTAGGAGGAAAGGACATTCCGAGGTCGGCCGAGAAACCTCCACTCCCCGCTCCCGCTGCTGCCCCCCCTTTACCCCCAGCTTCAAAGGAGAAGAGCGCTGGCGGGGGGGTGGGGGTGGGGGTGGGGGGGCAGGGGTGAAGCTGCAGAGTCAGCTCTCTGTCGCCTGCCCGGACTGTGGAGGGCAGAGCAGGCCATGGCACTAGCCTCACAGCCCCCTCCCCTGGCTTCTGTCCTCCCCACCCCCACCCCCACCCCCACCCCCACGGTCCAGTTCCCCTTTCTGAATGGGCAGGTCACAGGGGGGTAGGGCCCGGCAGGGGGTTGGTCTGTCATCTGGCTACTCCTGCCTGGCCCAGGGCCCTGAGCAGAGAAGGGTTTGGGTTTCCTGACAGGGACCAGGTTTCTCAGAGGGAAAAGAAGGAAAGAAAAACAAAGAAAAGGAAGAAAAGGAGTGACTTGCTGCAGCTGGAGCCCAGCTGAGGGGCCGGGTGGGCGGAGATGGGGGTGCTGTGTGAGACCAAGAGTGAGGCTGTGGGACACTGTGGGATCGGGAGGCCCTGTTGTCAAGTGTGCTGTGAGCTCCGGAAAGCTGGTTTTTAAGTCACTGTGACTGCAACGGTGGCTTCACGTGGGAGACTCTTGGTGGTGTGGAGGCTATGTGGGGGACACTCTGCATGGCTGTGCCTCGGGGGACACTGCTTCCTTAGAGGTTGTCTGTGAGGGCAAGGCTGTGATTTTATGTCCTCCAGCGTGCCACAGGCTATGTGATGGAACTTAAGGCTCAGCGTGCTTTCTGCTTCTTTCTTGAGGCAGGGTCTCATGTGGCCCTGACTGGCCTAGAACTCACTGGGTAGACCAGGCTGGCCTCAAATTCAGAGAGGCCCAAAGGCCTCTGATTTCTGATCACTGGCACTAAAGTCATGAGCCGTCACACCTGGCTTTGCATGTGCTTCCCAAATGATGGGTCTAAGAAGATACCCCGAGCTCCCGGCATGTCCACAAGTGGGCTGGACCAAGGCAGGGGTGACTGAGCAAACTCCTACACGTACACTTGACAGTCATACCTGGGGATACAGCACGCTCTCAGATGCCCGAGCACCCTGACTTCCCCTCGCAGGGTTCCTGGGATGCCTAAGTGACTGTGTCAGCTGGGGACAGTGTCTGAATCCCATTCAGGGCCGTGTGCGTGTTTGTGTGTGCGTGTGCCTCTGCTGGCCTGAAGTTTGTTTGTTTTCCTCCTAATTGGCTTGTTTTTCCATGTCCAGCCCACCAAACCGCATGTTTTTCCTCTCATCTAGCCAGCCCGCCTGGGCTGGAGCCCCCAGCACGCATGAGGCCTGCCCGCTGGCCTAGAGAGAAGAAGAGGCAGGCTGCCCACACCCTGGGCCAGGCCAGATCAGGCCAGGGTGGGGTGCACTGACCCTTCCGCTGTGGCCCTGCCCACGCCACACCCACACCCCTCCCGCCTGGCATTCAAGGCTCACGGCCTGTCTTAACCTTTGCTTGTGTGATCCCTTGAGGTACCCCAAGTTCTGGACTCCCAAATACCCCCTCCTGCCTCCCACTCACTTCTCCTCAACATTTTTAGCCACAGTCTTTCCCTCCCAGCCAAACAGAGCTTGGGGGGGGTGCGGGGGGGGCGGAGCAGCAGTTGTTGAACCCGGAGCCTCTATCTTGATGACTCTTGATGGGAGGGGCTGAACAAGAAACTGTCCATTTAAAAATTATTTTAATCTCTGGTTTGTTTTAGCTTAAGATTGGAATGATAGGCACTGTCCAGTAAACAAACAAACAAAAAAAATATGCTACTAAAAGGAACATTGTGATCCGGTTTCCCAAGATGTCAGTGGGAGCAGCCTTGCTGCTGTGGGGGGGATTCACCTGAGGGCAGGGAGATGGTTCAGGAGAATGCAGCAGGGAACTGCCTGGTTAGGGAGTCTTCTACCAGGGTATCACTATGGCCAAGTTCCTTTGGAAACTTGGAAATAAAAAAGTGTACATGTTAAGGATAAATATTAAATAATAATTCTTGGTCTAAAGGACCTACAAACCACAGGTGACATCACCGTGCTCTTGGGAAGCTGGCAAGAATACTTTGAAATTGAGTGTTTTCAAATCCAGCCTCTTGTTATTAACATAAAGTGACCAAGACGATCGTAATTAATAACCCCGTTCCTCTAACCAGATCCTTAGATGGAAATAAGGCAGTGGGAGATAAATACCTGTTACAGATGCTACAGCCCATTCACGGCCACTTTTCCCCTGAGGGGCAAGGTCAAGGGAGTATAGTGGGCCGTATCTAAGTGCTCTGGACTCTGGTCACAAAAGAGATGAAGCGGCCATATCCTGTCAGTGAGGACTAGGGACATTACGTCAAAATTCAATTCCTCTTCAAAGATCACAGCGCCAGAAACTGGGTTGAGGGTTACTAGACACCAGCCATTACTACAGCCTTAGTCATCATTTGGGGGAGCCCAACTGAGAAGTCAGGAGGGTGGGGGGAACTGTGGTCCGATTGTCTCATCCTACGGCACTCAAACAGCAGACGCTTTCCCACATAAGGGCCTGGGGCCAATCTTGAGTTTTCCACTGTTACCTGGTGCTTAAACCAAGGAGGGTTTGGCTAAACTGGTCCTGCATTTCTCCATAAACAACAACAGGGGTCACTCCACCCTTGGCTCACATTTGAGACATTTGGCCTGAGTGCCATCTATCTCTTCAGTTTAAACACAACTTGAAGTGCTTTTGCAGGTGGGCAGCGAGCTGCACACCCTTAATCCCAACACTGAGGGAGCAGAAGAGTTTTCGAGTTCAAGGACAGCCAGGGCTACACAGAGAGATCCTGTCTCAAAGAAGAAAAAGAAGGAAGGAAGGAAGGAGAGAAAAAAGGGAAAAAAGGATAACAATGTTCCCACAGGAAAGGGTATCTATACTAACGAACGTTCACACCTCACTCAGCCCCAGCGGTGGGTATTTTAGTGGGCGGCCCTGAGCAGCCTTTCAGCCTAACATTTCACATGGTTGTCTACACTGGTCTCTGAACGATGGGCAAAGGCTTGCTTGCAGGCAGCTTCCAGAGAGTAAAAAGGACTATCTTTTGGCTGTCAAGCAAGTTAAATCCAAAAGTAACGAGGCCAAAGAAGCTTAAATCTTCAGCTCAGGAGAAAAGATGGAGGATTTTCCAAACAATCGCTCTGTTGGCCAAGAGCTGGGCACCTGTCCACCTGCCCCCCAGCTGATGACTTCACCACACTTAACATCTGTATTCCTGCCCACCTGCCCCCCCCCCCGGTTGATGACCTCACCATACTGTGCACCTGCCACCTACCCCCTCCCCGCAGCTGGTGACCTCACCATGCTGGGCACCTGAGCACCTGCCACTGCCCCTCCCCGTTGATGACATCACCATGCTGGGCACCTGAGCACCTGCCCCCCCCCAGCTGATGATATCACCATGCTGGGCACCTGAGCACCTCCCTCCCCCCAGCTGATGACATCACCATGCTGGGCACCTGAGCACCTGCCCCCCCAGCTGATGACATCATCATGCTGGGCACCTGCCCACCAGCCCCCCAGCTGATGACCTCATCATGCTGCATCCCTTGATGCTTTTGACCAATCACACTGTTCTTCAGTCTTCCTTCCTGCTGGCTCCTCCTCTCCATCAACACCTTACTGATAATCTTTAGGGTTCAATTCTGTCTTCTACAGTCTCTCCGTTACCCATCTCATCCCCTCTCAGTTGTAATAATGACAAGCCCTGAATTTCCATCTCTAGGAGCTGCCTGGCCTTGAACCCCTTGAGCCCTTGAGCCCCCTGCCTTCGCTCTGGACCAATTTCAGGTTTCCCTCACAAGGACCTTCTAGTAACATCTATAGCAGATGTCTACAGAGCTGCAGATCTCGCCTGCTCCATTGCCAACTTCTGCAATTATTTTCTGGAGAGACCTCTCTGGCCACCAAAGCATTGCACCAAAAGTGCAAGGTAATAAAAGCACCCAAGCATACCCCCCAACCCAGGAGACCTCCATCACTAAGGGCAGGAGAGTTAAACACTCTAATTCCCGTACCCCAGGAGGACAACTCTGAAGGTGCCTTTTACATCTCATCCAGAGTGCCCTCGCTGGTGGCTCTTACCATCAAGAGACAACAAACACCTGATAACATGCATTTTTTGTTTTTTGTTTTTGTTTGTTTTTTTTGAGACAGATGTCACTGGATAGAGCAGGTCAGCCTCAAAACGGGATTTTTCTGCTCTGTCTCCTGAGGGCTGAGGTTATCATATGTGCATCATTCGCACTAATAACTCATTATTCATCATCATCATCGTCATCATCATCATCATCATCATCATCACCATATTTGGCATGTGTTGTGTATTTATGCCACGCCATGCATGGGTGGAGATCGGGAGACCGCCGTGTGAGACAAGAGTCTACCTGCTGAACCGCTTTCCCTTCCTGCTAACTACTCATTTATTTTATTAACAACTTAACTTCCCTCCTCTGTGTCTCTTCGCCACTCTGCGAGGTTTCCATCCGTTGCAAACTCAACAGCTTGTCTTTACATTCCCACCTTGGATCTGAATCTAGGGAGACGGAAGCCCAGCCAGTGTCCAAACAGAACACAAGTTTCGCTCCTGGGGGCGTGGTCACCACTCCTGGGGGCGTGGTCACTGTGACCACGCCCCCAGCCCTCTCCACCTTCCCACAGTCTCTGAGCGCTCAGCAGCCCTGCATCTTCATTCTGTGGTCCTAGCTCCTCAGCATGTCTCCTGCGCCACTCCCACCTCTGTGCTTCACTGTCTGAACCTGACTCAGACCATGTCACTCAGCAATTTCCTGCCACTTCCCCATCCCCACTGCCATCGACTCAAGTGCCTCTGTGGCCTTGTCAGCTCTGTCAGACATGTTCCCAGCCAGGAGTAGTGATGCACACCTTTGACCTTCGCACTCCAGAGGCAGAGGCAGGCCCATCTCTGTGAATTTAAGGCCAGCGTGGTCTCTACTTTGTTAGCTCCAAGCCAGCCAGGGTGACAGAGTGAGACCTTGTTTCAAAAATATAATAAAATAGAATAGAATAAAAACAACAAAAATACAAATAGAAAGAAATAGAAAGAAATTCTGTTTCTGTGTATCTTCTTTTTTTTTTTTTTTTTTTTATGGTTTTTCGAGACAGGGTTTCTCTATATAGCCCTGGCTGTCCTGGAACTCACTTTGTAGACCAAGCTGGCCTCGAACTCAGAAATCCGCCTGCCTCTGCCTCCCGAGTGCTGGGATTAAAGGCATGCGCCACCACACCCGGCTTTCTGTGTATCTTCTAAGTCCAGATCTCCACGCATCTCCCCCCATCAGAAGCCTTCTTCCTCCCCTGGGACTTCCCAGACTGCTCCTGCGTGTAATAACCTTATGCCCCATTTCCCTTCCTCGGGCACTTTGGCTGTCTCCTGTGGGAGCAGACCCAGTGAGACAACTCTAGCTCAGAGCTGTGACCCTAGGATCCCTTTCTACCCACCAAACATTGCTAGCCCTCCTTTGCCGGTTATGCCACAGGGGACAAAAGGGACTTCAGGATTTAAAGACCTCCACATAGGTAGGCAAAGTGACAAAGGGTTTGGAATCACTGAGCGAGATGAGACTCAGGAGGTCAGAGGTCAGGCTGGGGTAAGATCAGAAGGCAAAGGTCAGACGGAAGCTCCCCCCTTTCCTTCCCTCCCAAAGGGAAGGGGACATGGCCTGGTTCTCAAGGAAGCTAAGGCATCCAATAGGAGGTCAGAGTCCATAGCAATACTTACAACCCACATGTAGAAGGACTTGGTGGTGCAGGTGCCAGGAGTCACGGTGGAAACAGGCGTACAGGCCACTGTGGCCCAGTTCTAAGCTTCGCAGTATCAGCTGAGAGCCGTTGAGCAGGTCAGGGGCCAGATCTGTCCCGTTTACCCTCCATGTTACAGCTGCGTCCCAGCTCGCTGTCCCACAGGGCAGCGTCACATCTGCGCCCAGACGCTCGTACTGCACGTGGGGTGCCTCTGTGGGGGGCAGGGAGGGCACGAGACAGAATCCACAGGTCACAGTCCTGCCTAGACACACAGGTGAGCATGTGCCGGTGGTGAGATGGAGGTGTGTGGGCGGGAGGGATGGGGCCGGCCCGTGTAGAACCTCTCTGTGGTTGTGCAAGTGTGTGAGTGTCTTTGTTTTGGTACGCATTTATGTACAGAGACCCTCTGAGGAGTGAAGGAAGGCGAGAGAGAGAGAGAGAGAGAGAGAGAGAGAGAGAGAGAGAGAGAGAGAGGCCATGAGGAGAGATCGTTTAGCATTTGGAAGAATTTAAGTGAAAATTCAGTTCCCCTTCTGTCTCTGAATCTTTTACTAAGCTTCCTGACTTCTATGGCTCTAACTTCTTGCCACCAACAAGCCCAGCCCCATGCTGAAACATCTGTCCTGCTTGCTGCCTCTGTCACCCTCCCTGTACAGCCATCATGATCTGTATCTCTACGTCTGTCTCCCTTGCTGACATTACAGAGGCAAGTTCTTTCTGTCCTGTCTCTGTCCTTTATCCACCACACACACACACACACACACACACACACACACACACACCCCACACACGGCCCAGCCCACTCCACACAAGCTGCTTCTTAACCCCCACCTTAACCATCCAGGCTGTGGGCAACAGCAGAAGGGAAAGCAGGCAGACCTCAAGGAAGTAAGCCCTGGGGAACTCCTCGAAACTGTCAACTTTGTGAAGCAGAAACTGCATGTGGGGTGGGGTGGGGGCCAGGACTGAGGGAGTGATCTGCCCGTTCCTCACTTGCCCCCAGGAGAGGCCTGTCAGAACTAAAACCAAACCCCTGCCCTGGGCCTGGCAGCCCAGGCCAACCCAGGAGACCGGACATAGAAGGGTGGAAAGGAGCACCTGTCCGGAGGGAGCACCAGGTGGAAGAGGCATCGAGCGAGTGGGACAGTCCCAGAGGCAGATCCACAGGCAGAGGCAGAGGGGGCCCGGCAGGCACGCAGGATGGAATCTTCAGACACCCCCACCTCCTGCCCCCTGAGCCTGGGAGGGCAGGCGCTTCCCTCATCCCAACCAGATTTGTGCAGTGAGGGTGGGAGGGAGAGGGACGGGGGAGGGGCAGGGGGGCTGCGGGATCCCTCGTTAACACTCGCTCACGTCTCCCCTCCGGAGAGCCACCCCGCTGAGTTGGGGGATTTTCAGAGGCAATTCCTGTTAACGAGCCAATTAAGTTGGGCCAGTGGCCTCTTAATTAGACTTGTTAACACCACCAGGACTGCTGGGGGAGGGGGAGAGATCCCCCAAGGCCCTCAGTCACCCCCCTCAATGTAGCCCCTTCCCCAGGACTGGGCTGGTCTCTGGGCTGGAACATCTGTCTAGTTTGCTGCCTCTGTCACCCTCCCTGGCCGGGGTCTCTGCATCTGCCTCCCTCTTGCTGCCTGCCTCTGCCCTGCCCCTCTTTGAGCCTCTCTGTCCCCGTCCGGAGGAGGGGGAAGCAGGAAACCCTGACCACTTGTCTGTGGGGCTTGGGACCAGACGAAGAGAGGATGAACGAGGCGGAAGGGCGGTGGCTGGGGGCCTTGGAGGCCACAGCTGTGAAGCTGGACCAGAGACTGAATGGGGGCCTCCCCCTGACCAGAGAGGCCCAGTGTCCAAGACTCAGGCCATCGAGCCCCCCCCCCCAATCAAATAGCTCCGGCCACTGAGCCCCCTTCCAACCTCCCTTCCAAAAACCTGGAGCTTCCAGGAAACATGCCAAGCCCCTCTCTCCACACAACCCCCCCAACAGAGACTCTGCATCCAGCTGCCTGAGGAGGAGGCTGAAAACTGACCGTTGGGGAGGGGGCGTGGCCATCGGGGTCCCAGCGGTAACATATCGACATTGACCAAAAGCCGCTCAGAACAAACCTGGTCTCGGTCTGGGTATGGCCCTTCAGGACCGGGTCAGGGGGTGGGTGGCACAGCCACAGATGAGGAGACACCTCCTGATAACAAATGCAATAGCAGGGGACTAAACACTTCCCCCATCACACATTGTCTGCCTTGGGAGGGAAAAAAAACAAACAAACATGGAGACACAATCCGATAGCAATGACAAAGGGCAAAGGCGACACACAACGACTGCAGGCCAGCATGCACGCAGGAGCACCTCGGCATGACAATCACACAGTGTCATGACTGTCACAGTAACACAGCTGCAATACGCATGACCATGCAACAGCTTCGGGAACAGCACGGGCTTGATCCTCTGTCTCTGGACAGCCCCGTAGGTGCCCCTCCTGATGTGCTGTCCGGTTCAAAAAAATTAAATCAAGCAGCAGGGGGAGGGTGGGGTTCTTGGCCCTGACGCGGTGACAAATGCTCCAACGGGATCAGCTGTGAAAAGGTTGTTAGAAGCCAAGATGAGAGACAGAGACAGGATGAGGTCATGGACGAGGGGAACACAGGGAGAGGGACAGAGCTGATGGCTCTCTCACACCTGCACACACAGACTCACATGGGGACTACGTGCCGGAAACGGTCCCCCCGGGGCGTCCAAAGCAACTTCATATCACCACACATGCAGGATGAGGACGGTCACCCACAAAGCAGCAGCGTACCCTGTCTGCTCATCACAAGGTTACAGTCACACCTGGGTTCAATCACACGGGGGACGCTAGCTGTGCCCTTTCAGGGCTGATTACACCCGATACAACGCCACAAGGCATGTACACGAAAAGGAGCTATCACCTAGAGAGAGGCACAATCACTCATGGGGACAATGGCTCACGGACAGGGTGAGTTTTAATAAGAAGAAAAACGTACTATCGTACACAGGACATGGTCTCGGATACAATGATAACAGCCCCTACACGGGCATTCACTCGGGTAATGCAGAGCCTAAAGGATACAGGCACACGGAGACGCCCAAACAGAGCCGTGCTCTCTCCTAACTAGAGAAAGTCTCACGCACTTGGAACCGTGACCTTATGCCAGGACCCTGGCCATATACAGCCCTGACTGTAATGTACATAGAGACCTTTGCACGTAAGGCAGAGGCACCTGCTGGAGTTCTGGAGTTCCAGGAGTTCTGGGACTGCCCAGGCTCTCTCTGGGCCTTAATTGCCAGGAAGAGACCACGGAGGCCTTGTCACTACCCCTTTCAACCCATGCACAGCCTTGAGGAGGGTGGAGGCCAGCTATTAAGGTCTGTTAAATG
Organism: Mus pahari; assembly: GCF_900095145.1. Lineage (NCBI taxonomy): Eukaryota > Metazoa > Chordata > Mammalia > Rodentia > Muridae > Mus > Mus pahari. The sequence continues at coordinate 47,444,057 of NC_034611.1, forward strand.
CCTGGGCCCCAAAGTTACTCCCTCGCATGCCCTGCTTCTGTCTCCCCCAGCCAAGGTAGAGGCAGGACTGAATGCCAATGAAGGAACTTGGGGAACCTAATTGGAGACAACTTGCAAGTTCAGACTTTAATGTAGTTAAAGGGCTGATAGTCAAGTTAAAAGGGCATGTGTTTCCCCCAGCAGGGGTGCAGCTCCTTACAGCTCCTTGTCCTATAAGATATGGGGACTCAGACCTCTCTAGACAAACAGTTGGGGGGGGGTAGAGAGGCTACCAATCACCCAACTCCCCCGAGCAGTCTCTCCCTCCTCCAGCCACTCCAAATACCCGGCCCACCTTAGTCACCAGCCCTCTCCCATCTACCTTGATGTCTGTCTGCCATCTCTGTCACTATTCTCCTTCAAGGATAAAGCTGACATCAGGGAATAGTAGCCTGTAAGTTTTGTCCAGTCTCTTAAATGCTCCTACACCTCTACACATCTTATCCAAATACTTTACAAGGGCTCCATCTCCGCCCGCCTCCACTCCCAACCCTTATCCCACCTGCCTGTGTCCTCCTGTCTGTACCCTCTACCTTCCCTACAGGACAAATTATTTCAAGCCAGAGACACAGTCTGCATGTGACTACCCAGGTGACGGTGGTGCCTGTGAGAATCGGTGGGTCAGCCCGCTTACCACTGTCTCGTGACTACAGGTCCTTGGGGTGGTGTATGTGGGACAGTACCATAGTGTGGCTCTTAGGGGCATCTGTGTGCAGGTGTGCCAACGAGGGCTCATGTACGGTTCTGGGGGGGAATGGGCAAGCCGTTCTCCCAAGCACTCACCCTGTGGACTGTGTTTCTGCGTGTAGACAGCAGCAGCGGCAGCGGCAAGCACAGCACAGCAGGCCCATGGGACAGAAGCAGCCATCTGTAGGGAGAAACAGGTTGGGGGTGGGGCAGCCTCAGTCCAGGAAGGCACCTCTGGGTGGGGTTGGGGGTGCTGCTCTCCAGGGATGTCAGGAAACCTCAGTCCCTGGGCCAGGGCACCTTGACCCCAAACACCCTTCTTAGTGGGGTTTTGGTGTCTCCTACCCAGCAATGGAAGCTGGGATACTGGCTCCCGTAGGAAAGGTTCACTAAGAGGCTAAAAGACAACTACAGTGGTTTGTCATTCAGTAAAGACTGCTGACTACAGAATGTAGTCAGCCGTGGATGAGTTATAGGACATTGGTAATGCCAGGGCCATTTTTCAAAATTAAAAAACATCTCTCTACCACCAGTGAGCTTAGCTAATTAGGTATACACATTACAAATAGAAAGGGTGATGTTTTAGCTTAATTGAGGGTCTGCACGTCTCCAAATCGCCTTGAATATAAAGCTACCTGCTATATTCCTGGGGAGAAAGCCTGAAACCTGGATGTTCAAGAGCCCCTTTGATCTATCACTGGCCTCCACACAGACTCCTACTGGGCTCTGGGAAACTCAGGGCAGCGAGACAGTGGCGTGTATGCTAGCTAAGTCAGAGGTTGCTTCAGCTTTATTGTGCATCAGTGATCAAAAGAAAATGAAGACTGTTCATAAGGTAAGTCCTTACCCTTTACCTTAGATACATGATCTCGACAACCCGGTACCCTCAACCCCATGTCCGCATGTACATCCAGGATACGTTCCCAGAAGCCAATGGTTCCCCCACTTAATGTCCTTCCTCCCGGAATCAGTCCAGTCGCCCCCCCCCCCCCAGCACAAGCGCAGACCTGAGGCAGGGAAATATTTCTTGTAGCATAGCCTCTCTGTTTTCCAGTCTGAGGATGGAAATTGGGGGCTACCAACCATGCAGAAGCAGAGATCCAAAGATAGACCCCAGGGGCTACTGTGAGATTTAACCATGGCAGCCGTCAGGTCCAGCCAGCCTCGCAGTAGACCTTGGCCAGAAACACTGGCCCAGACAACCTGATACAGACCCAAATAATCAGCTCTACACTAGCACTGTCAGAGAGCCCATCAGACAAAGATGAATACAGCCAGATAAGCAGTGACCAGAGTACAGCCAGCAAACCAAAGCAACGGCCAAAAGCCCAGCAAGCTGCTTCAGCAGACCCCGGCTGAGGGAGAGCAAGAGCTCGGGCATAGGAACCAGCAGCAGCCAGAGACACCGTCAGAAACACAGCCAGGGAAAGTCTGACACACAAGCAGAGAAAATGCTAGACTCAAACAGGCATCCACTCTAGACAAGAAGCTAGAGAGAGACCCAGAGCTGCAGCCGGATGCTCGCTCAGTCAGGAAGTAGCTGCACCACCGAGAGCATTGCCAGACACATTGTCAGGGACACAGCCAGAGATAGCATCAGACACACTGCCGGAGAGTCAGCCAGACACACAGCCAGGGAAGCTGACATACTGCCAGGTACATCCAGAGAAAGGGTAGAGGAAGGTGGGCATCGGCTGTGGTGACGAGGGTGGGAGTGAGCCTGCCTTCCTGAGAGCTCCTTTATGGGCCCCGGTTCCCACTTGCCTCTTTGCTATCCTCTGCTCACCCTAGACGCTTGTCCTCCTCTGAGCCTGCCTGTCCTTATGGCCACAGCCACAGGTACTCTCTGCTGGTGTGGCCTTGACCCCTTTCCACAACAGCGCCTCCTGGGGTCTGGGTTCCCTGTTGGGCAGGTCCCTAATGACTCTCAATCATTCCTCTCCAGCCACTCCTCAAGTCTAGGAGGTTAGGACAATGACCAAAGACACAGAACTAGTCAATCACAAAACGACCCCAAGTCAGCTAGAATGCTGAGCTGGTTGTGGAGAAAGGAGAGAGAGAGAGAGAGAGAGAGAGAGAGAGAGAGAGAGAGAGAGAGAGAGA